>NC_091931.1:20000-328888 GCF_041260155.1 Ptychodera flava | reverse complement strand
TGAATTTGTTCAAATGAACATGTCAGTGCCAAAAATATGCAAATGAGGGGAAAAAAGGAAAAATCCTGCAAAAATGGCTAAAACTCAGTAAGCATTGGTCAGATTTGGTTGAAACTTGGTATGCAGTTTTCTTTAGGTATTCTAAATTATGTGTGCAAAAATTGGGATGAAATTTGCATGTTTGTATTTTTAGGGTATTTTTTCTGTTTTTAGTAAAAAAATCTTGTTCTCTGAAATCACTCATCTGATTGCTATGAAACTTAAAATTCATGTTCCTCAGGATGACCTCAGTCATGCTTATATAAATTGTATTGATATTGTCATATTCGTAATTTTGGGGCAATTTCCCAATTTTTGATAAAAATTTTTTTTTATCCAAAAAGTACTGATTTGATAAAAATTTTCGATACAATTTTTGCCTTTTTGGTCAAAAATTTTCTCCTAAAACTTCTGATCTGGTAGCTTTGATATCTAGTGTACAGGTTCCTAGGGTTTATGTTAATTAGATATATTTAAAATTAGGATGAAATCTGCAATTTTGTATTTTGGGGGGCAATTTTTCTCATTTTTGGTCAAAAAATTTGTTTCTCAAAATTTACCAGTTTGATTGCTTTGATATTTAGTAAACCAGTTCTTAGGGTTTTTGTTAATAAGATATATTGAAATTAAGTTGAAATCCGGAATTTTGAATTTTTGGGGCAACTTTGTGAAACTGTCAGTTTTACTGGGATATCTTTCATTTTGTATTTTTAAGATTTTTGGGGGTAATTTTATACCTACTGGAACTAAGAGTATATAATGTGGTGATTTAGTTAGCATTTGATATGGTAAACTGTATTTGGTGTTGAAATGCGGTAAAAAATCCTGGCAGATTGTGAAAAAATTCCAAACAAATGCCAATAAAAAATTCAGCCTTAGATGGTTTGACAAAAAGAAAAGGTGGGAGAGTGGGGGAAAAAGAATGTACAATGGATCGGATAAAAAAGATAATGTACCTCATTGATCTTCCAGACACCGTCCCTTATCAAATGGTCCACCCCGATGTATTTTTGCGCGCAATTAACCATGCAGTGTATTTTAGTTTAAGATGTCAAGTTAGGTAAGGATTTGAAAGGAATAGTCAAAATCACCACAGAAAATCTCTTGTGTCATCATCCTTGTGTAATTGGTTAAGTTTGTAAGTTGTTCCAGATGTGGATGCACCAGCTGTTCTTGAAGAAAACAATGTTTACTTTTCCCTGTAGGGTTTCTGAGTTGATAATTGTTTGTTGAAATTTCTCGATGTATCTGGTGTATGGGCAAAGTGTAAACTTTGGTTGCATGTTATGTATTTCAGTCTATGTCAAATATTGTAAATGAAAAATCAAGAACAGTTTGCTGTGTGCTTGTAAAAGATAACATATTTGTCAGTACATAAACTGCCTTGCAGATTGATTGTCTTAGAGATTATCACAGAAGTAGAAAAGGAAAAGAAACTAGTCAAGTTGCTGTAACATATTCACTCTCAGTGCCTGTATAGGCCTATACTTAACTATTTTATCATTACATTCAGCTTTTTGTTATATCTTTGTCACTCTCCATGGGCCAAGGCACACTTGGGGTCAATGTCATCACTCTGTGCCAGTCTGTGTATGTCAGTCTGTCTCTATGTATGTCCATGTTTCATACAATTGTTGACTTGTTTTGATAACTATATGGGAGCGAACAGTGATGTTGTCACTATTTTTATTTATTTCTAACGACGCCATTTTAACGCCCATTTCCAGGGAAACGAGCGTGGTGACCCCCATTTTTTATTTCATTATTGCACTTGCTCAACTTCCAAGAATATTTGTGCAAAGTTTCAAGAAAATGACACCACAACCTAATTTTGACGTAATTCGTAGTACTTCACCTTAAGTGTGTATGGTATAGTATAAATGTTTCAAGTCATAATGCGCAATTTATAAAGGTACTAGCCAAAGAGATATAATTTGCTCATGTGCCAGATGATAATATATCCCACCAGGAAAAGATGACTTTTCCCTGTCATTGAGCTTTGACTATGTAATGAAAAGGGTGTAAATGCAAGAAAACAAAGCCATTACGATACTTTTGTGTGGTTTCCATGGCGAAGTGAAATTTTACGTCTACATTTTGGTAGTGGCAGAGTTTGAATGCAAAACTTGGAACATTTACTGTGGTTCTATGATTTATCCAGACACCAAACTTATCCAGACACCAAACTTGCTAATTACCCATCAACTTTGCTGATGATCGGTAATTACCAAAGCACTATTGTAATTCTCCTTAAACTTTATGCTTGATCTGGCTGCAATAACTCCATGGATGGCAAAGTGTAAACACAGACACTGACAACTACAGTGCATACAGTGATAGCATAAACCAGTTTGAGACATGAGTTTGCACTCAAAGTATTCAACAGTGTACCCAGACAAAAAATTAATTGCTGAATAAAGTTATGAAAATGGCACAGGACAAATACAGCTTGCAATGCAGAAAACCTGCCGACTGCACCAAAAAGATTTCTGTAACCTCAATGGACATTGTCCATAAACGCTCAATTCATGCTGATTTAAGCTTAATTATGAACACCACTCCAACTTTCAATCACTTTCCTGAATCGACGTACACCCAAAAAAATTGTAAAGGAAGGAAAAATACAGAAAAGATTTACAATCCCTTGATCTCCATGGCATTCTTCAATCACATTTATGCTGATAAACAACCATTGCGAAAAGGCAGCAAAACTCGGCGACATTTCTGAGCTAAACTGACACAGTATTCATATCCCTGCATCAAATTAAACTGAATACACAATCCCCGGATCAGGGATATTTTGGTGAAATTTCCACATGAATCATATCTAACATAAAAAAAAATAAACATGAAACAAAGACATTATGTGTTTTGCAGATGAACAGCACAGTGTGAACTGCAAAGTGGCATGTGCATTGCCTGCACGTATAAGCAACTCCACATACTACAGTATCAAATAGTCTGCATCTTGTGAAAACAACAACTGGCAGTGAAACTTATAATAGTCACTGGTAAAGTTATAATAGTCACCGGTAAAAACTCTTCACACATGAAAGGATAATTGCTTCAAACAAATGAAATTGCAGGTTTTAGAGGATGAAAACCAAGTTACATTGTTGTGGACTTCAATGGAAAATAAACAATGGGGGATGCGCAGAGTGGGACTATATTTACTTGACAGGGCGGAGGGTCACAGGATCATAAATGTACTGTAAAACGTGCGATTTTCCACACAATACTGTCACGGGAATTCCAATGTCCCCTTGTTTTAACATCTTTTAAGGTGGAGCTGCATGTTGCCAACACAGTTTTTTTCAAAGCAATATTTCTCATCAGATATGACAAGGAACCCCCTCAAACTATATATTTTCAAAAAGGAGAGACTCTAAAGTTTAGTATGGTAGCAGTAGTTTACTCGAAAGATGAAGTGAGTGTATATTTGGGGTAAAAAACCTCAATTTTGGTATTAATGATAAAAATTAAGTCAAAAACTTGACAGTATTTTCTGAAATATAATATTTAACTTGAAAGAAGAGTATTAGTTGAAAAAAATGACTATTTTATTTTGCATTATCTATCCTCATTCAAAAATGGCATGGGTTGAAAAACTGACACTCAAAAAAGTAATTAAAATCATGATTAGTAAAATTGAAATTCCTCTTATTTAAAATGTAAGAATTTTATTGCCAAACAAAGTAGTCATTTTTTGCTCACGTGTTTACACACGTGAGCATATGTCGCAGCGATGTCTGTCTGTCTGTGTGTCCGTGTGTCTGTCTGTCTGTCTGTCTGTTGGTCCGATATCTCAAAAACAACTTATCCGATCAGAATCAAATCTGGTACATAGATTCAATTAGCAAATGGCAAGAACTGATTAGTTTTTGGTGGGTGTGGTTTGCATACTTTTTGCTCATTTGCATAATTAATGATTTTAGAAAAAACGGATATTCATTAAAAACGACTACACACAATTTGATGAGATTTGCTACAAATGTTGATCACACCAAGATATATCAGCAGTGGGAACCATTAAGGGGTGACGTGAAAGATAGTTGCTAGTTTGCATATTTAATGAACTTTCCTAATTAGGGATATATGTCTGATTTGACTCGATCAAAATCGACCAAACTTGGTATGTATATTAAAGATACTATGATTTAACATTATTGAAATTCATTAAGCATTTTAACTGCAGCCAATTCCTAATTTACATATTTAATAAACTTTGCTAATTAGAGATATATATTTAAATTGACTGGACCGACGTTGATGAAACTTGCTACATGTATTGAAGCCACTATGATACAACATTTTTGAAAGTCATTAAACATTTTTACTTCAGCCAATTCCCAATTTGCATATTTAATAAACTTTCAAAATAAGGGATATATATCTGAATTAACTTGATTGTAGTTGTTGAAACTTGCTATATGCATCAAAGATACTGTGATATAATATTATTGAAAATCAAAAAACATTTTTACTTCAGCCAATTCCTAATTTGCATATTAAATTAATTTTCATAATTAGGGATAATCTGAATTGACTTGATCAAAATTGATGAAACTTGATATGTACATTAAAGACACTATAATACTGTAACAATATTATTGAAAGTCATTAAGCATTTTCTCATCAGCCAATTCCTAATTTGCAAATTTAATGAACTTTCCTAAGTAGAGATATATATCTGAATCAACTTGACCAAAGTTGACAAAACTTGCTACATATATTGCAGATACCATGATACAACATTGTTGAAAATCATTTAGCATTTTTACTTAAGCCAATTACTAATTTACATATTTAATGAACTTTGCTTATTAGGGATATATACTGGATTTACTTGATCAAAGTTGGCAAAACATGCTATGTACATTGATGATTATACCAGGTTAAAACAATATCAAAAGTCATTTCACATTTTCATGTCAGCTAATTTATAATTTGCATGTCTGATCAGCTTTCACAGCTCGGCATATATGGCTTGAAGGACTTGGCCAACGGTAATTACACTTGCTATATAAAATGGTGATACAATGACAGCGGTAAAAGAACTTTGATATTTTTATTTCAGCTAATTACATATTTGTATACTTCATGACCCAATCAGCGGTGATTATTGTGTTCATTACGTTGATCATAATATTTTTACCTTCTCGTGTCTATTTATAGACAGAGAAGGTATTAGAGTTGAAAACCAATATGCTGCTGTCAAGAACTTCCGTCTGTCAAGACTTCCGTCTGTCAAGATCCGTCGATTTCATGCCATTGTGATGGGTCATATCATAAACTGGTGGGGGTGTTCATGGCTCAGGTTGAGGTGTGGGAGAACGATTTTGAGCTATGACAAAAATCAAAAGGGACTTAGCGGCATAGCCACAGTGTTAAGCCTTTCTCCAAGGTTTCTTAGTTGACTACAATCTATTACAGACTACTGAGCTGACGTTAGGGGTACTCACTTTGTGTTTGCTCACTCTGTGAGCGCTAGTGTTTGGTACTGAGTTGCGTGGATATCCCCTCATGGCCTCACGTGATCTGGGCCTGTTGCATAATCTGCAGAGATGATCATATGCCTCCGAGTCTGAAAACTGTCATTGTGTATAAAGCCTGTCGGCATTTTCCTTGCATTTTTTCTCATTTAATTTTGCAAAATATCGGCGAGTACCTCAATATTTCAAGATAACTCTTTCTTCCCAATCGTTTCCTGGAGTTTCAGAGTCATATGAACGAAAGTGAGTGAAAATTTTAGACAGGAAAATCGGACGTCGGCCATGTTCAATGTTTACAGTACAATCAGAAGTTTACGTGGAGGAATTAACCAACAAACACAGGAGTGTTCATGATGCCCGCCCTCTAGAGGCAGACCCTCCTATATGAAGTACCACATTTGATGCTTGTGGAAAGCTTGACCACACAATGGAGCATTTAAACTTTTAGAAAATGACAAACTGAATAAGAAGGTATTTAGAAAATGTCAAATACTGAGGAAAAATGCGCAAATATTCAAAATAAACAGGTTAACTGATTGATCAGCTATAAAAAACAATGAAAATGTTTATGATCAAAAGTTTTTGAGATGCGCACATTTTAACAAATACAGAAATTATTAACATTATAAATATAAGACCAAACTATTTTTTCAGGGATGGGACAGGTTGGAAATGAGGGGTGAGAGACAAAGGCACTCCTATTGCTGCATGTGGATGCAGCCACACCATTTCATTTACAGCATACCTATTCACTGTGTTGTGTTCAAGTTCCATATTGTACTGACTGTCATACAAGGATAACATAAGCAAATCAAATCAAATTAGAAAAGGATCGATGCTGTTGTGTGGATTTTGCTGAACATGGCTGATATTTCGCCCTATATATTTGGTATCCAGCAAAGGCATATTTTGATGTAAAGTCAAAATTAACACTACATTGCTGACAATATATTTTACCGTTTCTGCATGAATTTTTCTTTTTAAATTATAGTATATTAGTACTTCAAACAGATTAACAGTTATCGTGATGTCAACCCATAATTTTACATCACAAAGACTGTAATTCTGCCAATTTTTTTTGTTTTTCAGTCATTTTATAAATTTTGCACTGCACAAGATGATTGAACAAATTGCAATGTTTGAATTTGTAAACTCAAAGAATAAAAATCCTTTGGTCACAAATTAAATTATTTTTTGAAAAGAAATTTACTCTTAAACACTTTTAGCATATATTCTTTACACGGTCATGTATTTCAAGGAAAATATGCCTATTAAAAACAGTAATTTCTTCACTTTCAATTTTTTTTCAATACTATGACAATTATCAGCCATGAGGTTATACAAACACAAGACCAGATAGGCGTTTTTCATCATTTCCACAGGACTCTTTGGAAAATCCATAAAAAACAGTTAAAAGTGACTGGAAATGATCACTTGGTATACATTTAATTTACAGATGCCAGGTTGTGTATTTCACATGCACTCAGGTCAGTAAGGAGGTGCGTCATTACTATTTTGGACTGTTAATTCTTATTTCTGAATTGTTTAACTTTTTTCCACATTGAACTATCTATCTTTAGGCAGTTTATACTGTAGCTTAGAATTTTTTTGATTGATGAATTTAATCATCTTTTGGGTTCTTTTGGTCCATATCCCACCTCATGCCCCTACATCATCAACTATTTACCAACAACTCCATGCCAACAACCAATTACCTGACCTGGCCACACATTAGAGAAGGTACAGCGTCATTGACGGTATTTTCAATGAAGTTGCAAACATGTGGCAAAGTTAAAAATTTACACATAACTGCAATATATAATGAAACACGTGAGCATTTTCAGTTCATATCTGGTTTAAAGAGCATTTAAAGAACATACCGTTAATGTGAAAATTTCAGAAAATTTGACCCAGCCAGAGTGGAGTAAATTCTTTGGAAATTTCGAAATTGGGAGGAAAAAAAAGCCAGGAAATCGGGTGATTTGCATTCATTTGCATAAATTAACACTTCTTTATCATGAAACTTACGACTACTTGACAAGCTAAAAGGTGAATCCCACCAACATTTTAATCTTGTGTTAACATATTATTTAAAATTGAATAAATATTTCAAAAACATGATTTTTGAGCAAATTTTGCTGTGTTAGGTGCAGCGCCTTCTTAATAGTTTTTCTGCTCTGAAAAGTAATTTAACAAACTCTAACGATGATTATACTCTCCCAACCTTTCCGTATTTGAGTTTAACTAGGGTAGGATCTTATACACGGATGTACAGCATACACCTACATCTGTTGGTTCTACTGAGGAATGCCTTCCAGTGGAACGCCAATCCCTGTCACAAATTAGTTTATGGCACTTGTATGGTACTTATTAGTAACTTTGTATACACATTATGTACCCCATGGACCACTCTTGCAGCCAGGTCAAGTGTGAGGTGAATTACAAAAGTGCTTTGGTAATTAAAGGGCAAATGACATGTTTTCCAAAGTTTTTATTTTTTCCCTTCAAAAACTCTGCTATAGGACCCGTCTATGGATTGAATATTGTGTCACTTCAGAAAGATGTGCGAGAAGGGCGAAATTTGACTCCTTTTTCATGCCTGGTGATCAGGGGGCCTCTTCGCACCCGAGCCAGGCAGCGGTATTTGCATATTGACCAACAGGTACAATTGTCGTCATTTGTACCACGCTATTGTCACGAAAATGTATTAAGCGGTCCTTGCATAAATTAGACCACAAACAAAGTCAGCTATATAAACAGTGCTCACAGACACCCAGTAAACACTGGCAAGGAAGCCACACCGGTGGTCCAGCTGCAGGGGCTTTTCAAGTTGCTTCCAGCGAGGACAGTGTTGACCAGAATTCAGAAAGTGATTTTGAAGGGAATTAGCTTGAAGGTGCATAGGCAACCCCAGGCATCCGGGACGAGTGGTTCAAAATCAGAGTCAGATTCTGACTCTGAAGGAGAAAGCACGAGTGGACAAAGCAATGGAATGCTCGGGACAGATTTGAAAGTACGATGAGGCTACGTTTCATTTCTTTGTATGAAATAAAAGACAGTATCAGTCTCAGTTTGAACTTTTCAAGGTTGAATTTATTTTATAAAAAGGGAAGCAATCCCCCGCCTGAGTATTTTGATTTAATGCATTTCATGTTTTAGCTGTAGTGGAGTACACTCAGTGTGCAGTTTTCGGACATTCAATCACATACTGTTCGTCGGACTGACTTCGCTTTATAATGATAGCGTTTTACAAGTTTTGTGACCTCATATTAAGTGAAGTGATACTGCTGTCCCGTTTTGGATAGTTTGTTTAGTACAAGCTATTTCGGGCTACAAATTTTGCGAAGTTAGCCAGACCATACGATAAAAGGTGCCGAAAGCAACAGAGAGAGACAGCCCATATGTCCGGTACGTAAGCGCCAAACACGTCAAAATATGGTTATGTCGTCTATTAAACGTAACTAACTATCACGAAATTATCAACATTTAGCCCCTACTCACTTTCCAAATACAACGTCCGATTACTGCGATAGCAGTCTGATTACTACGCACTCAACACGGGGTCAAAAATTTTGCAACTTGACCCCCTAAATACCACTTCCGTCGTGTTAACAGTTTGATGATAAACACAAAAGGTATGGTAATAAGAATTCATAGTGCTCGTCATTTATGAAACCGCTTTGGGTGAAATTCACTACCCTTTCCAAAAACTATCACTCTGAGTGTAGCTGTGTTGGACCTACACCTTTGACAGAACAGTCATTTCCTTGGAGCACGAGACAAATGGTGCAATAGACCTATGTTCCCGTGCATTTTCAGAGCAAACGAATCCTGCAAAAAGTGATGTGTTAAGTCTATTTTGTACATGTTTTGATGAAGAAAAACAAAGAGAGCTTGTCGCCGCATTGTTGGGTCGCCATTTTGAATCGCCGTTTTCACCGTTCACGATTGTGTAGAGACGGGAAGCTTCCTGCCGCACAAATGTTTCCCAATGAATGAGAATGTTACATCGACTGTAATCCTTCTTGTAATGTTTATTTCCCGTATTTGGCACGAAAGCATAGTACACCTAATCAAATAGCCTGACAAGTCATTTTAATTTACTCGACCAGCAAGGCGATCGGCCGTACACAACGTGACCGTTGGTAATTTCCTGAAAAGACCATGTCACTACTATATAGCAAACTAAACACTAATCTTACAATGTTCTCTCGTGCATTGCGCGCTGGGTGTACGTTCTGGGCAAAGGAAGCCTGTGCCACACACACTTAGGGACATGAGATTGCGAAGGTGTGAAAGACTGTTTGCCCGTATTAAGATAAGTCGTCGGCTCAACTTCGAAAAGCCAAAAAAAGTCGAACGAGTTGGGCTAGGGGTACACGCCCACTCGTAACTTTTACTTGCGTTTTAACTGGACAAGGGGGGTGATACGCAATGCAAGGCAGTGACGTAGGCTAACTTCAAGACCCAAAGAATGATTGTACATTTGGTTGTATGGGGCATGTCATAGGCCCTTTTAAGTCTCAATACAATCAGCGAAGTTGCTGGGTAATTAGCAAGTTTGATGTCTGGAAAAATCGTGAAAGCACAGTAATGAAGTTGAATGTTTGATATTTGTGATATTCAACTTATTGAGCACTTTCATCAGTCAAAGTGGCATTCATCCTAAATTGCAAGCATTATATTATGGTGTACTGTAAAATTTTGAAACCCCAAAGCCCAAATTACTCCCATCCAACCTCAAGATTACTTTTATGTGTTCCATTAAAGGATGTACATGTTGCTCCTTTTCATGAACATTCAGAAAATCTTGATCATTGATAAAACAGGATATGTGCTTTTTTGCTCTGGATTAATGTGATACTGCAAGTTAATCCATGATGTTCTTGTGGCCCACATGTATTATATTGTATTGTGTTGTGTTGTGTTGTGTTGTGTTGTGTTTATTCTATCATTGCCAAAAACAAAATTTCATGATGCTGTCACAAGACTTGTTTCATTCCTAGATTTTGCAGTGTGGATAAATTTACATAATTGTGTCAAGTTTTATGGTCAATATCCTCTGAAACCACCAAAGTCTGATTGCTTTCTAAGTTTATTTGTATGTTCCTATGAGCAATTCAATTCAGAGGTACAAGTAATGGCAAAATTTACATTTGTATGTGTATAATTTGGCCAACTTAATATATTTGATCAAAATAATTTTGTCTTTGAAACCACTAGCCAAATTGCTATGAAAGTTGGTATGCATATTTTTTGCTCACGTGTTTACACACGTGGGCATATGTCGCAGCGATGTCTGTCTGTCTGTCTGTCTGTCTGTCTGTCCGTCTGTGTGTCTGTCTGTCTGTCTGTCTGTCTCTGTTCTGTTGGTCCATTATCTCAAAAACGGCTTATCAGATCAGAATCAAATCTGGTACATATATTCAGTTAGCAAATGGCAAGAACTGATTAGTTTTTGGTGGGTCTGGCTTGCATACTTTTTGCTCATTTGCATAATTAATGATTTTAGAAAAAATGGATATATATTAAAAACGACTGCACAAAATTTGATGAGATTTGCTACAAATGTTGATCACACCAAGATATATCAGCAGTGGGAACCATTAAGGGTGACATGAAAGATAAATGCTAATTTGCATATTTAATGAACTTTCCTAACTAGGGATATATGTCTGATTTGACTTGATCAAATTAACCAAACTTGGCATGTATATTAAAGATACTATGATTTAACATTATTGAAAGTCATTAAGCGTTTAATTTCAGCCAATTCCTAATTTGCATATTTCATGAACTTTGTTAATTAGGAATATATATTTGAAATGACTGGACCAAAGTTGATGAAACTTGCTACATGTATTGAAGCCACTATGATACAACATTTTTGAAAGTCATTAAACATTTTTACTTCAGCCAATTCCGAATTTGCATATTTAATGAACTTTCCCAATCAGGGATATATATCTGAATTAACTTGATTGTAGTTGTTGAAACTTACTATATACATCAAAGATACTGTGATATAACATTATTGAAAGTCAAAAGACATTTTTACTTCAGCCAAAACCTAATTTTAATATTAAATGAATTTTCATAATTAGGTATATTTATCTTAATGGACTTGATCAAATTGATGAAACTTACTATGTATATTAAAGACTCTATAATTCAATATTATTGAAAGTCATCAAGCACTTTCTCTTCAGCCAATTCCTAATTTGCATATTTAATGAACTTTCCTAATTAGAGATATATGTCTGAATTGACTTGACCAAATTGACAAAAGTTGCTACACATATTGCAGATTCCATGATACAACATTACTGACAATCACTAAGCATTTTTACTAAAGCCACTTCCTGATTTACATATTTAATTAACTTTGCTTATTAGGGATATATACCGGGATTTAATTCTGTGCTCTCGCTGTCGCTCGTAACGCTCGTAAATTACGAACAAAAATGAAAATTTACGAAAAAAAATGAATGTGTGATCGGCCATTTACGAACAATTTTGTTGTTTTTGAAGCATGATTTTCGTTTGAAAATATCAATCACATCTTGATTCTAGGCCGATGGTCGAATGCAAAATTTATCCTGTCATTTTTGAAGCCGGATTTTCAGTTCAAAATAAAATCGAGTCGCGATTGCCGGCCGATAATCGAACGCAAAAGTTATCTGGTTATCCTGCATCGCGCATGTACATGTTCACAAGTCACATGGTTATTACCCTTTGACCGGCCTCCGGCTACATGAGCATGCATTGCGCTAAACGTTTCAAGATCCCCGTTCTGTACGAGCGATAGAAATGCCTTCATAGATCACGTGTATCAAGGCAGTTTCGAGATACCCTACATTGTCACGTGCTGTAAACTTTTTCATTAGCATCAAATTGAAAATGGCAGGCAGGGTCAGCGGGTCTCGGGATCGAAGCGGACATCGACAGCGGTAAACACGCTAGATACATACTTCCCTGAGCTAAACAATAACAATGATAAGGAAAAACAAGCAAATCAGGAAACTACAGAGAAAAGAAGGAAGGTGGATCGAAGTAGCGCGAAGTTCTTGCCTGAGTGGAAGGTGAGTCGGTCGGTCATTTGGCATGTTATTTGAGCTGGGTCACATGTTTTTTCCTCGCTTGGTGATCGAGTTTGCAAAATTTGAACGCATTAATCAAATTGGTTACATTTTTAAAAACTATTTCTATCGAAACTCACGGCAAATTTAATTACCTAGTTTAGTTTTCCATTGATGATTATACTGTTTAAAATGTTCATTTTTGTTCGTAATTTGTGAGCGACAGCGAGAGTACAGTTATGGAAAGTACTACTGTAAAAAAAATCACTATCGGCAGCTCTTTGTGGGGGAAATTGGTTTCTCAAAAGAAAACTAACGAGGACCCAAGATTCAGTCATGGATGAGTCAAAAGTATTTCAAATGCTTTGATGAGCATCAGTCTAGTCGGGAGTCCGACACGGCCATTTATTCACATGTCAATGTGATAACACTCATCCCCTGAACTATACACTAGATGATGAACAATTTCACTTTCCCTCTCAAGGCATGTTTTCCGTGGCTAGAGTATGACCAAGACTCAAAACTTATGAGCTGTAAATGGTGCAAAAAGGCTGGGAATAGAAATTCATTTACTAGTCCTGGGTGCCATATCTCCTGAAAGATTACTGCACAAAGCATGCCAGGATGGTGACCATAAAGCTGCTGCTGATGCCCGAGTATACGCGCCTGCCTTTCAAGATGTGGTGTCAAATGCTTACTGCAAGGAAGAAGCCACTGTGAAGGCTGCCATGACCAATATTTACTACATGGCAAAGAAGAACTGTCCAAATGATCATTTCAGTGACCTGAACTGGCTGACCGTAATGCAGGTAGGGTTCTGCTGAAATTTTTCGGATTTTATGCATAGATTCAAAATTAAAATAAAGATTTCTCTTAAAATTTGTGTTTATGAAAACACTGCTGATGTAAATAAAGTCAATTTTTCTCGCCTTTATAAAGTATACCCCAGTCATTTTTTTTCAGATATTTGCCAAAATTTTGATAAAAAAGTGTAGCCAATGAAATGTGATTTCCATTTGATCAAAAATTATCAATAAAATTACAGAAATATCATAAAATTAGTAAAATAAACTACTAAATTTTGAAAAATCACAGCATTCAAATGGTTAACCTGTCTTTGTATAACATGTCTTTAAAACATAAAAAAATCAGTCAGAAACATGATACAATTTTCATGTTTTCATTTTCTTATTCATAGGGTTGTGATGAGCTGAAGGGACTAAAGGTTGATGCACATACTAATTATGAGCACCCTAATTCCATCCACAGCTTCCAAGAAGCCATGAAACTGGTCATAGATGAGAAGATGGTATTGGAGCTTCAGCAGTCTGAGTTCTTTGCTGTACTGACTGATGAGATGGCAGATATAGCCATGGATAAAACTGTTATCATTTATTTAAGATACCTTGTACAAGGCACAATCAAAGTGAGATTTTTTGAGGTTGTAGGTTTAGATGGAACTTCGGCTGATGACATTTATAACACAATTGTCAGTGTTTTGGAGGGCAAGGTTTGGAACTGAATAAAATGTGTGCTGTTGCCACAGATGGTGCCAGTGTTATGACAGGGAAGCACAAAGGTGTCACAACTTTACTGAAACAGGACAACCCATTTATTATCAGAACACACTGCATTGCTCATAGGCTTGCCCTTGCAGCTGCTCAAGCTTCACATGCTATACCATACCTTGACAAATTTGGAGAGAAACTCAACCAAATTTACAATTACTTTCACTACTCAACCAAACACAAATCAAAACTGACCAAGATCTTCTCTGTGTTGAATATGGAATTAAGGAGACAATTTGTGCGTCCCTGTGATACCAGGTGGTTATCTGTTGGTGGAGCAGTTGATGCTGTTTTAGCTAATCTCAATCCCCTCATCATGTGTCTATCAGATGATGCCTACCCTAACACTGGGACAGGTGATGCCACTGCTGTTGGATTGTTTAAATATGTGACAACATACCAGTTTCTTGCAACTTTACATTTCATGTCAGATGTTTTAAAACAACTGAATTTCCTGAGTAAGACATTCCAAAAGTCTGACAGTGATTGTTCAATTGTGTACTCACATGTTACAGCTAAAAGTGACACTTTCAAAAATATGAAAGTAAATGCTGGTCAGAGATTACTTGAGTTTCTGAATATGGTACCCAATGAACCAGATGAAACTGGTAATTTTACCTGAAGATGTTTGAGGTAGGCAAACCTGTTCAGCCATCATTTGTTCTCACTCTCCCAGAAGGGGCAGAGGGTATTGCTATCAGTGACAATCAAAACTACAGGAAGTGGTTTCAGAGTAGCAGGGAAAAGTACATAGATAAATTAGTATCAAACCTCAGTGACAGATTTGATGATCTTGGTCTGCTTGGTGCATTCAAAATTTTTGTACCAAGTAATTATCCACCAACTTCTAGTGAGGAGTACAAAACATATGGTGAACAGGAGATAGATGCATTGTGTGAGCACTATGGTTGTGAAAGAAATGGCAAAGATGGTAGAATTTGTAAACCAGTGATTGATTCTTCTGCCTTGAAGGATGAATGGCCTGATGTTAAAGGTATATTGTCTTGCAACTATAGAGGTATGCCCTATCAGGCAACTTGGCAGCAGATACTGAACATGAATGTTTTGAGCTCTTATCCCAATGTGTCCATACTAGCAAAAATTAGTCTTATCATACCAGTCAGTACAGCAGACTGTGAGAGGGGATTTTCCCGTATAATTTGATCAAAACAAAACTCAGGGCATCCCTAAAAGTATCATCTGTCAGTTGCCTGATGACTCTGGCGATAGAGGCTCCCCCTTTGAGAGACATGAATACTTTCAACTTTCACAGGGCTTTCCAAATATGGGGTATGAAAAACAGGAGACTGATGTACAATGTTCAGTCTAGAGGTACAACTGCTGATGATGTTGGTGATCATGACCTGATGTGTAGATTACTCAATAATATTCAAAGGTTGGCCAAAATGGCACACTGTTGGGTGAGGATATCCCTGAGGATGAAACTTAGAACAGTTGAATTGTATCATGACTAATGTATTCTGAAGTTTTATTGAGTTTTGCAAATGTGTTCAGCATTAATAACAGAATAAATGTGTGAAAAAGCATGAAGTGTTTGTCATTTTTGTATGTCTGTTTGATTAGGTAACTGAAATGATCATTTGGGCAGTTCTTCTTTGCCATGTAGTAAATGTTGGTCATGGCAGCCTTCACAGTGGCTTCTTCCTTGCAGTAAGCATCTTGAGATGCAGGAGTAATACTTGGGCACCAGCAGCATGCTTTGTACAAATATTTTAGTGTTTGTGTCTTGATCATATTCAAGCCACAGGAAGCACACCTTGAAAGGGAAAGTGTAAAATTGTTAGTTTATAACTTCTATGTAATTTCCAAATGATGAAATATGGAGTGACAGTATTGGTTTGTAAAAATCGGGGGGGGGGGGGGCTGTAATTTTACTTACTAATTTTTTTCAACCTAAATTCGTAAATTTACTAACAGTTTTGAAAAGCCAGGGAGAGCACAGTTACTTGATCAAAGTTGGCAAAACATGCTATGTACATTGATGATTATACCAGGTACTAGATCAAAACAATATCGAAAGTCATTTCACATTTTCATGTCAGCTTATTTATTTGCATATCTAATGAGCTTTCACAGCTCGGCATATATGGCTTGAAGGACTTGGCCAACGGTAATTACACTTGCTAGATAAAGTGGTGATACAATAAGAGCAGTAAAATTACTTTAATATTTTTTTTTCAGCTAATTACATATTTGTATACTTCATGGCCTTTTAGAATTAATCGGCGGTGATTATTGTTCATTATGTTGATCATAATAATTTCAATGAAGTTGCAAACATGTGGCAAAGGTTCAAATTTACACATAACTTCAATATATAATGAAACACGTGAGCATTTACAGTTCATATCTGGTGATATATATGGTGTCATTCAGAGATGATGATATATGTTGTAAAGTTTTGAGTCAATTTTGCCATTTTAAAAGAACATAATTATTTGTTATTTTCACAGATTATGTTTTGCTGAGATCATAATCAAAGTATGAGTGATGATCATTGAATAATTAGTTCCTGTGGAGACAATCGAGCGGGGATTTATAGATTGGGTCCCGTCCATCCATCCATCTGTCTGTTCATCAGCGGCCGTTTCTCTGTCACACCAGAGCTGATTTTTTTCAAACTGTGTGCAAGGATAAAGTGCTGTGGCATACATATGTGCGTCCTATTATATTGCGATACCATCCAATATGGCTGCTGGGCGGTCATTTTGTTGCGAAGTTTTCATGTTTTTGAACCATAACTTAACATCAACTATCCCTGAACCGATTTCATTCAATGTTGGTACATAGATAAAGTACTATAGCATATATATGCACGTCAATTTATGTCGTGATAAGATCCAATATAGCTGCCAAGTGGCCATTTTGTTGCAATTTTTTCATGTTTTTGAACTGTAACTCAACTTTCCCTGAACAGATTTCGTTCAAACTTGGCACACAGACATTGTATTGTAGTGTGCATGTGCATGTCAATCAATGGTGCAAGTGGGGACTGTGACTTGTTTTAGAATAACATGCATTAGTGTAGATCTACCATTGAGAACAGAATTTTGCATACACTTAAAAGCCATATGAAACTTGTTTCTAAATGCCCCAAGTAAAGTGCCTTCTTCAGGTTCCTCTGCAAATTCATTTCTAAATCTACACTTTCTAGGGACCCATCGGATCCAAAACCTTACCTGCACTCCCAAACATGTACAGGTTCTTAGAAGCATGTCCTAGATAACACACCACTTACTTGTACTATAAATAAAAAAAAATTGTTGTGATGTTGAAACGGAAAACAGTCACTTCCCTGCCACTTTGATGCCCTACTTATGAATGTGAGATGTATGATAGGACAGCTATTATGTGAATACCATAAAAGATAGACTACAACATTAGAGCAGGGCATCATGCTCCACTTTGCATCATGCAATATGGTGCACTAATATGTCCCCGCAGTATTTTTGTAATAACCTCACTTGGCAGGATACCTAGTTCATAGGGCGGGCCAACTGCAATAAAATGTAGGTTACTAAATTTGATGCAAATATACCATCAAAATATTCTATGCACACATGTAACGGGCGTCTTCTTATTTTGTCTTGTTACATTCAGGAAATGAAGTTCACTTCTTCCTGGAAACTGCTTCAGACTATGTTAAAGATGAAAAAGCGACAATGTTTGGTTTCAAATGCAGTGTGATTGGTTATGAATGGAGTACATTACCAGAAGAGGTAAGATAAACATTTCTTATTTTGTGTCAGTTGTATCTACAGAGAAGGAAATAATTACCTGCCTGGACTGAGTAGGTAAATTTTTAACTGAGAAAGTGAAATGCCCAATGGCGAATTGAAATAAGTTTTTGAAATAAGTTCAATTGTTTATATGCTCAGGTATGCTGTAAATAAAAAAATCTCTCAAGCAAGGATGATTTTTAGCTACTATAGACTATAGTCAAAAGAAGCTATCTGTCCGGCGTCAGTCTGTATGTATGTATGTATGTATGTGTGTATGTATGTCCGTTTGTGAGGCGTCCGTCCACTCAAATATCTTGAGAACAGCAGTACTTACTGATTTTTACCTTCTCGTGTCTATTTATAGACAGAGAAGGTATTAGAGTTGAAAACCAGTATGCTGGTGTCAACTTCTACTTCCGTCTGTCAAGACTTCCGTCTGTCAAGATCCGTTGACGTCATGCTATTGTGATGGGTCATATCATAAACTGGTGGGGGTGTTCATGGCTCAGGTTGAGGTGTAGGAGAACGATTTTGAGCTGTGACGAAAATCAAAAGGGACTTAGCGGCATAGCCAGTGTTAAGCCTTCTCCAAGGTTTCTTAGTTGACTATGATCTATTACAGACTACTGAGCTGAGGTTAAGGGTACTCACTTTGTGTTTGCTCACTGTATGTGCGCTAGTGTTTGGTACTGAGTTGCGTGGATATCCCCTCATGGCCTCACCTGATATGAGCCTGTTGCATAATCTGCAGATGATCGTATGCCTCTGAGTCTGATCACTGAAAACGGTCATTGTGTAAGCCTGTCGGCATTTTCCTTGCATTTTTTCTCATTTAATTTTGCAAAATATCGGGGAGTACCTCAATATTTCAAGATAACTCTTTCTTCCCAATAGTTTCCTGGAGTTTCAGGGTCATATGAACGAAAATGAGTGAAAAGTTTTAGACAGGAAAATTGGACGTCGCCATGTTCAATGTTTACAGTACAATCAGAAGGTTTTTTTAGTCTGGTTCCCTGACCCATTTCCCCGGTAAGGGCGTGGGGAAATATAGGGTCAGGTACCGGGTAGCCATCTTGAACAGAATTTTGTTCAAGATGGCGGAGGTTAGTCACCTGACAGAACATGCTACAAAAAATATGGCTGCTACTATGAAAACGCCGGTCAAAATTCGACTGGATCAGAATTATGTTCAAAGACTGGTACCCGAACCAAAAACATTGGCACACGAGACGGGAAACATAAACTGAAAGGATTAATCCAGAAGTACGGGGAAATAGAGGTGATTGAAGGCTGGCTGTGATATCGCAGCAGTACGTGGCGTGTATCGAACGCGCTAGGGTCATTGAGGTCATCGCCGACTGTGGCGTGACCCCCATGACCAGAGCACGTTCGATACACGCCACAAGTACTGCTGCGATATCACAGCTAATTGAAAGCAAACTTTGTTGGAACTGTGAATGACGATTGATTTCGATGGATAGAATGGTGTCCGAATTTTGTGAAAAATGCCAGGCATCATGTCGACGTTCTAAAAGTATCAAGAGGTGTGCTAAATCACAGTGGCTAAATCATTGAGGTAAAAAGTCTTTCTTTCTACCTCCACGGCTTTGTGGTACAAACAAGAAGTTGGTGTCAAGTGAGCCTGAAAGTGCGAAAGCAAAGGAACATGAGAAAAAAGTTGCAAGTGTATGGAAGACCGGTCACGACATGCGACATGCGACCTGCGACTTCAAAACTGCGACCTGCGTCCCGCGAGTTTGAAACATGCGACCTGCGACTTCGGCATTTAGACCTAGGTGTAACCTGCGACTTCACAACAGCGACCTGCGTGTTTGTCAAACTGCGACCTGCGACTTCACAACTGCGACATGCGACAACAACACGTAACGTTTCATGGTGTTTTCCTCAGTATTAGATTGGAGGCGTCTTGCGTGAACTTTAATCCTTTGAGCGCCAAAGTCTATTTTTGTCCCCTTTATATAATAAACCCCTGTCAATTTTTTCTCCAATTTTTGCAAAAAAATTGGGAAAAACCTGTAGCCAATGAAATGTGATGTCGATTTGGTCCAAAATTATCAAAAAATTACAGAAAAATCATACAATTGGTAAAAATTTTGCACTAAAATTTTGGTGGGAGAAAATTACAGCGCTCAAAGGGTAAAACGTGGAAAGGAGATTTAACGTTCAACATCGATCAATTAATAGCCATTGCTTTCGCTTTGGTAAATCGTTCACCAAGTCTGGCAAAACTCAATTCATGTACACACCAGTTCACTCATTTTCACCTGGAGAGATAATTTTATGACGGAAATGTTGACAGTCCGTGTTAATGCATGGAAAATAATATGCTACGTGATAGGCATTTATATGTATAGGCCTATATTATAATTTCAAATTATTTTAGATATTCTTCGTCTGCCTTACCTCGCTTCTTTCCTTATGTTATCGACAAACTTTTTGATTTTTAGAAATCTCTGGTATTTATCCTCATTTCACTGTGGTATAACCATCTAGCTGTCTGTTTAATTCAATCAGTTGTCCCCCCTGTATCATAACTGCGTCAGTGTCATTGCAAACATTCGAATTTTCAGTTATTGTCGTTCATTTTCTAACATTTCCAGTTTTGTTCCAATTCTCTAGTGATTGATCATCGGATGTTGCCATCTTTTCGTCTAATTTCATTTTTACTTTTCGTCAAAAAATCGAATTGATCCAACTTTTGTTCAGTTGGAAAAATAAAAATATTCTTACTGGTTAACTTCGGACTACATTTGTCTACACAAATAACATATGCAAAGTAAAGCAGTTAAAATAATACTGATATTGACAGAAGTGCAAACATATTTGCTAACCATGAATAGCCAGAGACCGACTCAAGTTCTTTATAGATAACGCGAGTTAAAACTGTAAAACAGGACATAATTAAACCCTCCTACAATCCTATTTTCAGTCTTTAAGCCTAATATGTACATACTATAATATGTACATATTATTTTTGTGTATATAATATTTTAGATCATGTAGGCAGAAAAGTTCCAGAAACTATTAAACACTGATGTAGACGTTTAAAACCCTATTGCTATTGCATTATTTCAGATCGGTTTGCCTTTCGTAAGAAGGAAAATAAATTTGTGCTCTTCGTTTGTGGAATTCTCTACCGTCACAGCTTCATGCACTTCTATCGCTGGTTGAATTCTTTCGCTGGCCGATTTTTGCGTAGGCCAGCGGTGCGAAAATAATGCTCTGGTCGCGAGAATGCGGTAAACCGGCTGTTTTAATATAGTGCAATGGTGTCCCTCGTGTTTTTCAGGCTCGTGTTCAGAGCAATGGTGCGAACAAATCAAGACTGATATCGCAGTTTGACAAACACGCAGGACGCAGGTCGCTGTTGTGAAGTCGCAGGTTAGGCCTACGCCTTGGTCTAAATGCCGAAGTCGCAGGTCGTATGTTTCAAACTCGCAGGACGCAGGTCGCAGTTTTGAAGTCGCAGGTCGCATGTCGCATGTCGTGACCGGTCTTCCATACAAGTGTTACTTTCATCCAATCACAGCCTGTTTTATTTTAACCCAATAGCGTCCATGTTTACATTAGCAGGTACCTGACCCTATATTTCCCAACGCCCTCTACCAGGGAAATGGGTCAGGGAACCAGACTAAAGGTTTTTTATGTGGAGAAATAACTAACAAACACCGTTCATGATGCCCGCCCTCTAGAGGCAGACCTTCCTATATGAAGTACCACATTTGATGCTTGTGGAAAGCTTGACCACACAAAGGAGCATTTAAACTTTTAGAAAATGACAAATTGAATAAGAAGGTATTCTGAAAATGTCAAATACTGAGGAAAAATGCGCAAATATTCAAAATAAACAGGTTAAGTGACTGGTCAGCTATAAAAAACAATGAAAATGTTTATGATCAAAAGTTTTTGAGATGCGCACATTTTAACAAATACAGAAATTATTAACATTATAAATATAAGGCCAAACTATTTTTAGCTCCCATAGCCATATGTATATATGTCAATGGAAGCTATTCTTATAGGCTAGGGAAATGTCTGTATGTCTGTATGTCTGTATGTCTGTCCGTCAACATCAAAAACTCCAAAACTGCTGTACATTTCATCTTGATATTTGGTGTGTACATGGATGATGGGCTGTAGATGAGATTTTGTTCAAATGAAGTTGTCATTGCCAAAAATATGCAAATTAAGTGAAAAAATGTAAAAACAGTCAAAATTGAAAAAACTCAATAACCACTGAGCAGATTACGTGAAAAATTAGCATGTAAGTACTTTGGGCTTACATGAAATGATTGTGCACATCTTGGGTCAGTATCTTGGACTTGCTATTTTTCATGAATTTTTTTGTAATTTTCTCCCATTTTTGGTCAAAAAATCTTCTTCTCTGAAACCACAAGTCCGATTGATTTGAAACTTGGTATGGAAGTGCATAGGAGTGACCTTTCCCAAATTTGGGCAAATCGTGGTGAAATTTGCATATTTTTAGTTTACAAGTCCATAGATTCCCATGTTTAAGGCAGATCTCCATAGACTCCCATGTATAAGGCAACGAAAAATAAAAATTTAGTTTCTCATCGTATTCATATTGCAAAAAGGATGCAGTGACACAATTTTTAGTCCCCACGGATGAAGTCCAGTGGGCTTATAGATTGGGTCATGTCCGTCTGTTCGTCCATTCGTGAGTCCATCTGTTCACGCAGATATCTCGGATATTTTGACAAATGTCATGTGACCTTGATGACCTTTGACCTCAAATATACATATTTGTCCATAACTCAGTAACCACAAGTGCTACAGCCTTCATGTATGGTATGATGGGACACCTTATGACGCCACATATTGTACCTCATTAATTATGCACATATCTAATTTTGAGCGAGCCAATAGAGCTAGAGGTCTGATTTTTGGTATATAGGGATAACTTAGCAATACAAATTTTTTGACAAAATGTCACGTGACCTCGGTGACCTTTGACCTCAAATATACATATTTGTCCATAACTCAGTAACCACAAGTGCTACACCTTCATATATGGTATGATGGGACACGTTATGACACCACATATTGTACCTCATTAATTATGTGCATATCTAATTTTGAGCAAGTCAATAGAGCTAGAGTTCTGATTTTTGGTATATAGGGATAACTTAGCAATATAATTTTTTTGACAAAATGTCACGTGACCTTGGTGACCTTTGACCTCAAATATACATATTTGTCTATAACTCAGTAACCACAAGTGCTACAGCCTTCATGTATGGTATGATGGGACACCTTATGACGCCACATACTGTACCTTAATAATTATGCACATATCTCATTCTGAGCAAACCAATAGAGCTTGATGTCTGATTTTTGGTATATAGGGATAACTATAGGAGAGAAATTTTTTGACCAAATGTCATGTGACCTCGATGACCTTTTAAATAAAATATATGTTTATGTCAATAAATAAGTAACCACAAGTGCTATGTCCTTTGTATTTAGTAGGATAGGAGACCTTATGACAACACACGCTTTACCTCATTAATTATGTCCACATCTAATTCTGGGCAAGCGAATAGAGCTAGAGATCTGATTTTTTGGCATATAGGGATTAATTAGCAATATGATTTTTTTTTTCAAACTGTCATGTGACCTCGATGACCTTTGACCTTGATTATACATATATATGCATATCTCAGTAACCACAAGTTCTATACCCTCCAATTTTGATAGGATATCAGACCTTAAGATATCACATCTTGTACCTTATTTATATTGCGCATATGTATTTCTTGGCTGGCCAATACTGCTAGAGGTCTGATCTTTTTTCCCAATTTAGAACCATAACTCAGACATGCCTGATGTGTTTCAAATTGGGAACAATGACATTGATCTACCGGTATGTGCCCATAGATCTCAACATATACACTCCAGTGATACTTCTTAATGACCACATTTTCCTCCCCCATCAAGACTAATACAAGTGGGGACTATGTCATTGTAAATGACTTGTTGAGTTAATGGTTGTATCACAGTATTCGATATATCTAATTCTGTATTTTTTCCATTTTATATTCTGAATAAATACATTAAACATATTTCACCGTCTCCAGTACATTCACTTCATGCACTTTATCCCTTTCACACACGTTCAAATATCTGACCAGAGAACAAACACTAAATAGTCCAGGACGGGAGCTAGTGTCATTGACGCTATTTTTTCAGGGATGGGACAGGTTGGAAATGAGGGGTGAGAAACAAAGGCACTCCTATTGCTGCATGTGGATGCAGCCACACCATTTCATTTACAGCATACTTATTCACTGTGTTGTGTTCAAGTTCCATATTGTACTGACTGTCATACAAGGATAACATAAGCTAATCAAATCAAATTAGAAAAGGATCAATGCTGTTGTGTGGATTTTGCTGAAAATGGCTGATTTTAATATTTCGCCCTATATATTTGGTATCCGGCAAAGGTATATTTTGATGTAAAGTCAAAATTAACACTACATTGCTGGCAATATATGTTACCGTTTCTGCATGAACTTTTTAGCTGCGCTGTCAGCGACGCGGAGCTTATCAAATAGGTTGATTTTCCGTCGTCGTCCGTCGTCATCCGTCAACAATTGCCTTCTCCTCTGAAAGCACAAGTCCAATTGCTTTGAAATTTTATACGCACCTCACTTGGGGTGACCTCACTTAAGTTTGTTCTAATCATAGTGAAATTTGCATATTTGTATTTTTGGGGCAATTTTTTGGTGTTTTTGGTAAAAAAATCTTCTTCTCTGAAACCGCTTGTCTGATTGCTTTGAAATTTGATATGCAATTTACTTAGGGTGACTTCAGTCAGATTTGTTCAAATTGTGGTAAAATTTGCATATTTGTATTTTTAGGCAATTTTTGTCATTTTTGGTAAAAAAATCTTTAAAAATCTTCTCCTTCAAAACTACCAGTAAGATAGCTTTGATATTTGGTACATATGTCCCTAGGGATGATCTATTTCAGATTTGTTCAAATTGTGCAGAAATATGCAAATTTACATTTTTAAGGCAATTTTTGCGATTTTTGGTCAAAAAATGTATTTCTCAAAAAGTACTGGTCTGATAGTTTTGAAATTTGACATACAGGTTTCTATAGATTAACTAAGTAATATATATTGAATTTCTGATGAAATCTGTAATTTTGTATTTTTGGGGCAATTTTTGCCATTTTTGGTCAAAAAATGTGTATTTCCAAAAGTACTCATCTGATAGCTTTGAAACTTGGTATACAGGTTCGTACAGATGAACTAAATGATATCTATTGAAATTATGATGAAATCTGCAATTTTGTATTTTTGGGGCAATTTTTGCGATTTTTGGTCAAAAAATGTATTTCTCAAAAAGTACTGGTCTGATAGTTTTGAAATTTGGCATACAGGTTTCTATAGATTAACTAAGTAATATATATTGAATTTCTGATGAAATCTGTAATTTTGTATTTTGGGGGCAATTTTTGCCATTTTTGGTCAAAAAATGTGTATTTCCAAAAGTGCTCATCTGATAGCTTTGAAACTTGGTATACAGGTTCCTACAGATGAACTAAATGATATCTATTGAAATTATGATGAAATCTGCAATTTTGTATTTTTGGGGCAATTTTTGCCACTTTTGGTCAAAAAATGTGTATTTCCAAAACTACTCATCTGATAGCTGTGCAATTTGGTATACAGGTTCCTACAGATCACCTTAATGATATTTATTGAAATTATGATGAAATCTGCAATTTTGTAATTTTGGGGCAATTTTTGCCATCTTTGGTCAAAAAATGTGTTTCTCAAAAAGTACTGGTCTTTAGCTTTGAAATTTGGTATACAGGTTTCTACAGATGAGCTAAGTAATATATATTGAATTTCTGATGAAATCTGTAATTTTGTATTTTTGGGGCAATTTTTGCCAATTTTGGTCAAAAAATGTGTACCGGTATTTCCAAAACTACTCATCTGATAGCTTTGAAATTTGGTATGGAGGTTTCTATAGATGAACTAAGTAATGTTTTTTGAAATTATGATGAAATCTGCAATTTTGAATTTTTGGGTCAATTTTTTCCATTTTTGGTTAAAAAATGTGTTTCTCAAAAAGTACTGTTCAACAGCTTTGAAATTTGGTATACAGGTTTCTATAGATGAACTAAACTTGATCTTTTGAAATCATGATGAAATCTGCAAATTTTATTTTTTGGGGCAATTGTTGCCAGTTTTGGTCAGAAAATTTTATTCTCCAAAAAACTACTCATCAGATAGCTTTGGTTGACATGTTCTTAGGGATGATCCAATGTGATACATTCAAAGTATGATGAAATCTTCAATTGTGTATTTTTGCAGCTATTTTAGCCACTTTTTTCTGGCCACTGCATTGAGCTATCAAAGATTTCCACCTACTTCATCAACATGTGTCAAAAATTGTTATTCTCTACATAAACACAGCGGAGCTATATCGGCCGCTAGGTCGCTTGTCTTTTTTAAATTATAGTATATTAGTACTTCAAACAGATTAACAGTTATCGTGATGTCAACCCATAATTTTACTTCACAAAGACTGTAATTTTGCCATTTTTTTTTTTTTTTTCAGTCATTTTATAAATTTGCACTGCACAAGATGATTGAACAAATGGCAATTAATGTTTGAATTTGTAAACTCAAAGAATAAAAATCCTTTCGTCACAGATTAAATTATTTTTTGAAAAGAAATTTACTCTTAAGGTAGCTACATACCTTTTAGACACTTTCAGATTTTTGTCTTTTTCTCAATTGAACACGTCCCAAACCCCAATAAAGTATACATTTTCTGAAGCCCTGATGTAGAGCTATCCGACCAAGCACAGTACACGGTCATTATTTGCATAAGAGTCACGTGACAAGCGTTTTGCTGAACCTTCCAAAAACCGTTTTTTCCCGCCTTATGCGAACACGCTGCAAGATTTCCGGTTAGAATTTCTTCATTGACAAGCCTTGACAATATCCTTCAAAACCGTGTCTGGGATTTTCTTTATATGCCTTTGTTTTTTTTAATGCGCTCTTAAAGGTGTTAGATGAAGGTGCTTTTCAAGGAATTTTAATTATCACGCCATATAATTTGAATGGAGCCTCCGGGAAAAAATCGCAGACACGGTTTTGAAGGATATTGTCAAGGCTTGTCAATGAAGAAATTCAAACCGGAAATCTTGCAGCGTGTTCGCATAAGGCGGGAAAACCCGTTTTTTTTGAAGCTTCAGCAAAACGCTTGTCACGTGACTCTTATGCAAATAATGACCGTGTACTGTGCTTGGTCGGATAGCTCTATATCAGGGCTTTCAGAAAATGTATACTTTATTGGGGTTTGGGACGTGTTCAATTGAGAAAAAAATAAAAATCTGAAAGTGTCTAAAAGGTATTTAGCTACCTTAAACACTTTTAGCATATATTCTTTAGACGGTCATGTATTTCAAGGAAAATATGCCTATTAAAAACAGTAATTTCTTCACTTTCAATTTTTTTTCAATACTATGACAATTATCAGCCATGAGGTTTTACAAATTTTACACAAGACCAGATAAGTGTTTTTCATCATTTCCTCAGGACTCTTTGGAAAATCCATTAAAAACAGTTAAAAGTGACTTAAAATGATCACTTGGTATACATTTAATTTACAGATGCCAGGTTGTGTATTTCACATGCACTCAGGTCAGTAGGGAAGTGCGTCATTACTATTTTGGACTGTTAATTCTTATTTCTGAATTATTTAACTTCTTTCCACATTGAACTATCTTTAGGCAGTTTATACTGTGTTTAATCATCTTTTGGGTTCTTTGGGTCCATATCCCACCTCATGCCCCTACATCATCAACTATTTACCAACAACTCCATGCCAAGAACCAATTACCTGACCTGGCCGCACATTAGAGAAGGTACAGCGTCATTGACGGTATTTTATATGTTGTATAGATGAAAAATATGATTTTGAGAAACTATTTTTTTTTAATTTTATGATATTGTCGAAAATATGCAAATTAGTACCAAAAAAGGCGTTTTTTGTAAAAAATCTTCTTCTTCATAACCGCTGGTCAAACAACTTTGTTATTTGGTATACAGGTTCCTAGGGGCAACCCAACTTAGATTTGTTCAAATTGTGATGAAATATGTAAATCTGTATTTTTAAGGAATTTTTTTGTCATTTTTGGTCAAAACTTTATTTCATCAAAATTGCTTGTCTGACATCTTTGGTATTTGGTATACAGGTTCCTACAGATGAACTAAATATGATATATTGAATATATGACGAAATCTACTATTTTGTATTTTGGGTGCAATTTTTGCCATTTTTGGTCAAAAAATGTGTTTCTCAATCTAATGCCTGTGATATTTGGTCTACAGGTTCCTAGGGGTTGTCTTAGTGTGATACATTGAAATATGATGAAATCTTCAATTTTTGTATTTTTGGGTCAATTTTTGCCGTTTTTGGTTAAAATATTTGTTTCTCAAAAGTTACTCATCTGAGAGCTTTGATATTTGGTATACAGGTTCCAAGGCTTTATCTTAATGTAATATATTGAAATTATGATGAAATCTTCAATTTTGCATTTTTTGCAGCTAAGTTTGCCATTTTTGGTCAGGCCATCCTTTAATGAGCTATCAAAGATATCCACCTTCTTCATCAATACATATGTCACAAAAAGTTATTCTCTACATAACACAGCAGAGCTCTATCAACTGTTGGGTCGCTTGTTTTTTCAAAGCCGCTAGTCAGACAGCTTTAATATTTGGTTTACAGGTCCCTAAGATGACCTTAGTGAGATAATTTCATACAGTCAGGAAATACTTAATTTTGTATCCATGTGTATAGTAGCTTCAGGGACTTTGGCCCTATGTTTGTTTAATTTTATCAAGATTCCTTGGAGATATTCTGAAAAGTAAATGGGAGTAATGGCTATAAATAATATGTCAAAATTGTCAACATTTGTATTCAATCATGCTCATTACCATTCAGTTAGTTGCTGAAGACATATAACCTCAAAGAATGATAACAAATTTTGTTTTATGCTTGTTTGTGTACAGAATCAAATACTGACAGATACCAATGTGCATAGGATAAAAGAGTAATTTTATGCCCTTTAACTAGTAAGGCAAGTGGTGCAAAGGTGTCATATGTCTAGACACAGTCCCTCCACCAAACGGTCGGGAAACGCAATGTATTTCTATTGTCCTGATGCGCGTTGCGCTTCCGTTACACTGTTTATTCGCGTAAAGAGATTATAGCGACTTGGTCTAACATTAGCATAAACGATGACACCATTTTTACCTGACATGCAATGAACTAAAGGACAATGCGCATGCGTACATAGGCTGTGTTTCGTATTTACACGTGCTGGTTGCGTTTGACTGGACTACACTTGCAGTCAACACCAATGTAATCATTACGACCATGATTTCATTTCTCTTGATGACAAGACATCGATTTCAACACCATTTCAGAGGAACAGAGTGAAGAGGTCTACAGTGTTCTGATTGTATAACTTTCAGTTAAGTTAAAACGAAGTTCACATGCCCCATCCGTGAAAACGAGTGCAAGGAGCCAGCGATTTCGAGGACATAGGACATCGAAACAAAAATGACCTTTCTTTGATGTAAATTTTCCTATTCGTAGCGGCATTCGTAGCGGCATTGTTTTACAGCTACCGGGAGACCTGTGTGACACATCAAGCACATGGCTCGATAGGGCTTCATGACACGCCAGAAAAACCGCAATGGGGTTGAATCAAAACAATATTTTTCACGTAAAATTCCCGCCAATGGTTACGTTTGATCACAAAAATTGCGTCGTCAGTGTATTTTAAATGGTGTTATACAAGTACCAAATCAAGAAAATCTACGTTAAATACCATGTAGTACGCAAGGCACAGCGATCAAAAAAGATTTCAAAGAATCGAACATCGACTCTGCGAGGGTCGCAAAAACAAAATGGCGTTCGGCCGAGTTTGGGTCATCTGCTTTTCTATCCTTCCCTTATACTTCGATTTGCAGTTATTGAATCGCTAAAATAAGTTGAAATTGCTTTCAATCAGATAAATAGGTCCCAATCGAACTTATTTGACCAGTCATCAAAACGAAAAACCATGAATATTTCGACTCTTCACACAACGCGAACACAGATCGTCAGTGGACGCCATTTTCTAAATTGCAGAGCAAAGCATACACAATAAACTATCAGTTTGCGTCTCATTATAAACCTTTATTCAAAAACTGGGTTCGTCAGTGTAATTTTACGTATACTTTAATCACAAGTACAGACATCAGAATGAAACAGACCGTCATAATTTTGCAGTGTAGAGCGAACAAAAATTCATGTTCTCCTGACACATGAAAGACGCAATTCAATGAAAATGACCTACACGCGATAGCGAATACAAACGCCGATTTAGCGCTGAAAATCGATTGGGAATAAAAAGATCACCCACTTTCCTTATAAAGAAATATTGCTTATCGAGAATATGCTGACGTTTCAAAATAGCTGTACACTTTACGGCCGATTCAGGCTAGTTTCTTCGTCGAAGACGACACCACCGTACCCACTCTTTGAGGGGACGCTACAGCTGGTGTGACGTCATCAACAGCGAACGCCAGCGCAACGCGCATCCTACCAGCTAATCCCCTCGTTCGCACGTTTTGACAATAGCGTTTCCCGACCGTTTGGTGGAGGGACTGTGGTCTAGAGTACCAGTGTTTGATCTAAGACTACAAAAATAGGGGCCATTGTGGGCCCACTCCCTTGAAAAAAAGGGGCCATTGGCAAAAAAGGGGGCCATGGTGGGCCCCTTGCAATTTTTAAAGAGGGCCCTTCTTGATCCCAACCAGCGGATAAAAACTGGTTATTATTAATCAAATTATTAATCAAATTAAAATTGCAATTAACTGTTTTTAAAAGGCTTATAATGGATAGATTGGGTTGCCAGGCAACATTTGCAAAGACAGATTCAACTGTGTGCTGAAGGAATTGACAAAAAGGTGCAGTAGCTGTAACTATTGATATTTTTCTTTCTGTGTGTCACTCAACAACGGCAGTTTACTATTGAACTTTAAGTTATTTCACTGATTTTGTCAACTACGTTTTAGTTATACATGTTTTAGTTGTATAGTAAACCCTTATTGTTAACAATTTAATTTAGATTCAATTGTCAACAATACCACTGCTAGAAATATTGCTGGAAATAGAGTGGATATACAGATTTTGTTGACAAACTTGACTTTTTAAGAATTACAAAAACCATTTTGATACTCAGAATAAAAACACTGAAAGCAGCCTATTAAAAGTGACAGCTACTGTCCCTAATAATAAAAAAAATGAAGTTACTGAAGTGACTGGCAGTTCACCCCCAAGAAGGATCTCTACAAAAGGACAGATGTACAGGTGAGTCAACATTTAATAACACATTTTTATTCGGGTTTTTTTCAAATTTTGACCATTTTCTCAACTCAATACTGATGATTATGCATATATTTTATTGCAGACATGTACCATCAGCTACCAGTACCATCCATCATGTCAATAGTACAGCCAGTGCCATTGTGACAGCCACTTCACCTGAGAGAAGAAAATAGGATTTATTTTTTTTATTGAGCTGTAAACACTGAAATGCAAAATCTGATTTTTATCACAACCGGGAATTGTGATATAGGGTTAGCTTCAACCGGTGTCGGACAGTGTCCATTTTCCGTAAACGACAAAAAGTCAAAAACTGCTGAACAGAATGCATTAATATTTGGTACAGATATTCAGACTGGTTCCAAGGTTCCGATTCAGAAAAATGGAGCCAAATGGAGCAGCGGTTAGATAAGTTTTGGGAAATTTCTAACTCCCCCTTTTAACTAATTGATTTTAGGGGTCGTTCAAATATGTAGTTTTGGAATGTACACCAATCATGCATTGTGGACTATTTAAAAAGTTGTTGAACAGAAATGAGGTTTTGATGAATGTTAGAAATATGCAGGATGGCTGATTCGAAGTATCAGAGATTTTCATGCGCTTTTGGTCATAAAATTGATAAAAAAAACAACATATTTAATGTTTTAGATTTCTCACATTTGTTATGACCCTTAACATTACAGACTTGATGACATAACTAGCTGCTGGACCTGTTTACTGGCGCATTGATTTAAAGACAAAGATCGTTTTATTTTGTGATAAGGACGTGTGATTTCATAAAACATAGTCTGTTAGCCTGGAAATGTGATTTTTGCGAATATTGTTTACCCCACTGACAACAGTGTGGTTTGAAAATGGCTGGAATTCGCTACTACGGGACTTTGTTTTGTGTGTGCATTTGGATGAAAAACGTGTATCGTGTGATCAATCCGTTCAGTGAGAGAACAAAGGACTCTTACAACAGCACACAAATGAACCGCAGACCAACTTTGATAAGCCCCTATCAATTTCCCTCGCAATCTCCCTTTGAAAACACCGAGGTACTTTGGTCAGAAAACATACACTGTGCCTGCTGTGCTATCTCCATTCAATCTCCCTATGCAAGCTTCTGCATGGATCAAACCATTTTGCGCCAGTTTACAGCTATGGCTGTTTGATATCAGTGTATTCAACAAAGCTCATGGCAGACTTGTTATATATTACAAAACAATGGGACACTGGAGGTCCCGAGACAGTATGTACATGTATGTGTGTATGTATGTACGTATGTACAGTACGTCCGTCAACATCAAAAACACGCAAACCGCTGCACGTTTCAGCTTGGTATTTGTTGTGTGGATGCATCCTGGGCTATAGATGGGATTTTGTTCAAATGAAGTCTGCATTGCCAAAATTATGCAAATGAGCTTACAAAATGTGAAAATGGTCAAGAATTAATAACTCTAGAACCACTGTTTTGATTGCTTTGAAAATTTTTGTGTAAGTACCTTAGGTGAACCTTATACAGTTTTATGAATATTGTGAGGATATCCTAATTTTGTATTTTTGCTGAAATTTTTTGGTGATTTTTCTCATTTTCAGTAAAAATTCTTCTCTGAAACTGCTAGCCCAATCACTTTCAAATTTGGGTTGGATCTTTGCAAGGATGTTACTCTTCTAATTTGTTGAAATTATGACAAAATTTGGAAAATTACTATTTTGGAGCAATTATGTCATTTTTGGTCAAAAAATCTTAGACAGTATTTTCTTTTTAAAACCCCTGGACAGACAGCTTTTATATTTGGTACACAGATGTACAGAGATGACAATAGTTAGATATGTGGAAATTGTCCTGAAATATACAAATTTGTATTTTTAAGACAATATAGTCATTTTTGGTCAAGAAAAACTTTGTCTCAAAATAACTTGTTTGATAGCTTTGTAATTTGGTATAAAGTCCCTGTGAAGCTTTGTAATTTGGTATAAAGTCCCGAGGGATGTTATTAGATAAATTTTCTGCTCAAAGTGATGGGAACCCCCCATATTTGTATAGTTTAGGTAATTTTCTCAGTTTGTGACCTTAAATGACCTACACCAACCCAGGATATATTATGAGACAGTTTTGAAGGCTGTGAACATAATTTTGTCATATTTGGTATCAATTTGTAGGAAAATTTGATTGAGAAAACAAAGCTGAGGTAAATTTTTTCATTGCGGACCAATTTTTGCAACTTTTCTATGTAAGACAAAAGAACTGATGAGAAATTTGGATCCAGGATAATTCCAGATGTTGTAATCACTGCCCACAGTGGAAGGCATTTCACTATCTGTAACTAACTTAAGTGCTGTTTACATTAGAATGATAACACTCATCCATTGTAATTAAAAACTCCCCAAAGTTGTAAATATATTTCCTGTCATCTGGCGTTCTGTAATACCAAAGGATGGAACATTTGATATTCAGGAGGGGGTAGGGTCTAGAATATTGATGAGGTGGCATTACTTTTTTACCAGATCCCTTGTACATTTTTTAACCCACTCCCACCTTTTCTTTTTATCAAGCCTTCTCTGAATATGTCGCAACGATGTCTGTCTGTCTATGTGTCCGTGTGTCTGTCTGTCTGCCTGTCTGTCTGTCTGTCTGTCTGTCTGTCGGTCGGTCCGATATCTGAAAAACGGCTGGTCAGATCAGAATCAAATCTGGTACATGTATTCAGTTAGCAAATGGCAAGAACTGATTAGTTTTTGGTGGGTGTGGCTTGCATACTTTTTACTCATTTGCATAATTAATGATTTTAGAAAAAACTGATATACATTAAAAACGACTACACACAATTTGATGAGATTTGCTACAAATGTTGATCACACCGAGATATGTCAGCAGTGGGAACCATTAAGGGTTACATGAAAGATAAATTCTCATTTGCATATTTAATGAACTTTCCTAATTAGGGATATATGTCTGATTTGACCGGATCAAAATTGACCAAACTTGGTATGTATATTAAAGATACTATTATTTAACATTATTGAAAGTCATTAAGCGTTTTAACTTTAGCCAATTCCTAATATGCACATTTAATGAACTTTGCTAATTAGGGATATATATTTGAATTGACTGGACCGACGTTGATGAAACTTGCTACATGTATTTGGAGCTACTATGATACAACATTTTTGAAAGTCTTTAAGCATTTTTACTTCAGCCAATTCTGAATTTGCATATTTAATATTTTCCCAATTAGGGATATATATCTGAATTAACTTGATTGTAGTTGTTGAAACTTGCTATATACATCAAAGATACTATGATATAACATTATTGAAAGTCAAAAGACATTTTTACTTCAGCCAATTCCGAATTTGCATATTAATTGAATTTTCATAATTAGGGATATTTATCTGAATTGACTCAATCAAAATTGATGAAACTTGCTATGTACATTAATGACATTATAATACAATATTATTGAAAGTCATTAAGCATTTCTCTTCAGCCAATTCCTAATTTGCATATTTAATGAACTTTCCTAATTAGAGATATATATCTGAATTGACTTAACCAAAGTTGACAAAACTTGCTACATATATTGCAGATACCATGATACAACATTATTGACAATCATTAAGCATTTTTACTTAAGTCAATTTACATATTTAATGAACTTTGCTTATTAGGGATATATACTGGGATTTACTTGATCAAAGTTGGCAAAACATGCTATGTACATTGATGATTATACCTGATTAAAACAATATTGAAAGTCATTTCACATTTTCATGTCAGCTAATTTATAATTTGCATATCTAATGAGCTTTCACAGCTCGGCATATATGGCTTGAAGGACTGGCCAACGGTAATTACACTTGCTATATAAAATGGTGATACAATGACAGCAGTCAAAGAACTTAAATATTTTTATTTCAGCTTGTATATTTCATGACCTTTTAGAATTAATCAGCGGTGATTATTGTTCATGATGTCGATCATAATAGTTTCAATGAAGTTGCAAACATTTGGCAAAGGTTCACATTTACACATAACCGGTATATAATGAAACACGTGAGCATTTTCAGTTCATATCTGGTTCTTATAGGTTTGTCAGATTGCCTATCTTTGAGTTGGTCTGTATGTATATGATATGATTGTGTGGGTGTGTGTACATGTACTGACAAACTCCAAACCCGCAGCACCCACCCATTCAGTATTTCATGTACAGGTGTACCCAGAGATAGAGTAGTTTCACAATTTGCCAGTTGTGATCCAGTGCCATTGGCGCTATTTTAATAAAGATTTCACCCTAACATGTAACATTTCTGAATTAATTTTAAGTAAAGAGTAAAGGAATGAAATAAAAAAGAGGGTTATTATAATAAATTAAAAAAATAACCTATTAAAAATGTTAAATACTAGATTTCGGTATCCAGAGAAATAATAAACTTAGATTTGAGAGTGTGTCCTTTATCCTATATTTCTTAAAAATTTCAAGTTTTAGAGTAAAGGACTAAAATAAAATTTTGGGGTTCACAGTAAAGAAGTTGAAAAAGATAAGTTATCAAACCTGTAAAATACTAGATTTACATATACTAGAGAAAACTTAAACTGAGACAAAAAAAAACACTCTCTCTTCTCTATTTGTTTGATTACAGAAATATGAAATATCTAAACCGTTTCTGTACGACTGGAAACCCCACGTGGCTACCACGCTGGTATGTGAGTCACTGCCAAACGAATAAATAACATTAGTGACTTGTCCTCTGAAACTCACAGCCAGTTTACAAACATAACCATTCCCTACCATTCGGATATTTTGATCAACCCAAGAAATGTCAGAAACTAGCGTAGCGTCGACAACACCATGCACTGAATACCAGTTCCGGCCACTCCATTGTGTAAAATAGTATACGGTATTGCTTGCTATTTGATCATAATGTACTACAGTCTAAGCTTACATATCCAAGTCAACGGTAAAATTCCAAAACTGTATTCACCTGTGGGATGCGGTTGTGTTGCGAACCGGCAGCATCGGTCTGCGTGTCAGTTTCTGACTCTTCCATCCTTGTACCTCCTTCATCATCGGGCGTGGGTGTGGAGACAACCCCATGGCTTTACAGATATAGTTACGGCATAGTAATCATCGTACAGCCGCTGGCATAGCTACGCATGGCCTTCTGCACACGTCCCGTCAAAGACGTCATTCCAACTGACGTCATTGTTGCAAAATGTTGTGATTGAATATATACCACGTTATGGTAAATCCTCGTGTTGTCGTAGAGCATGGGCGTAAAACAGTGGCCTGGCAAAAACAATCTGCCGGGCGCTGGCCTTTAATTATTGCGCCTGAAATGGCGCAATGGCCTGTGAAAATAGCGCCAAAGCTGATTTTTTTGCACAAAATGCGCAATGGCGCACTCTAGATCAAACACTGGAGTACAAGTATTTGAGTGATATGATAATGTTGTGATAATACGACCAAAGTATTCCTTCTATTTATATAACTCCTGTTCCATGTAGTGCAGCAACACTTTCAGGTGACAGTGTAATTTACAGTTTTTACACACTGAACCCATCCGTTTCACATGATATGTTGAATGTGTATGGTATAAGATATATGTTTCCAGTCATAATGCGCAATTTATGGACCTCTTTGTGCCATAAGAAAGTGTCCAAATGTTCAAACATCGTGTACTTCAACCTGAGAACTGTTAGGGTAAAGGTACTAGCCAAAGAGATATAATTTGCTCATGTGCCAGGTGATAATATACCCCATCAGGAAAAGATGAGACTTTTCCCTGTCATTGAGCTTTGACTATGTAATGAAAAGGGTGTAAATGCAAGAAAACACAGCCATCACGATACTTTTGTGTGGTTTCCATGGCAAAGTGAAATTTTACATCTACATTTTGGTAATGGCAGAGTTTGAATGCAAAACTTAGAACATTCAATGAAGTTGAATGTTTGATATTTGTGATATTTAACCTATTGAGTATTTTCATCAGTCAAAGTGGCATTCATCCTAAATTGTAAGCATTATATCATGGTGTACTGTAAAATTTTGAAATCCCAAAGCCCAAATTACTCCCATCCAACCTCAAGACTACTTTTATGTGTTCTATTAAAGGATGTACAGGTTGCTCCTTTCCATGAACATTCAGAAAACATTGATCATCGATATAACAGGATATGTGCTTTTTTGCTCTGGATTAATGTGATACTATAGGGTTATTCACAAAATACGGCCCTGTATGGATGAGGGCTCAGTGAGTGATGTATTGGACGAGCCCAAGGAGAGTCCAATACGTATATGTCACTCACTGAGCCCGAGTCCTATTATTATACATCTCCCCCCATTAATCGTCCGTATAAACTAATTCTATGGTAAATTTTGAGGGATGCGGCACGCGCGATATGAGTTGAACGCGCGCGATCTACTGCTCCGTTGTACAACTCCCTTGCGTTGGCACGAAGCCAATTAATTTTGAGTGCAGTACAAGCAAACTTTGCTGAATGTTTTCAATTTAATTAGTTTTTCAAAATAAAAATCAATTGCATTGAGACTCAGTTTTGTGTTTAGCGTGTTTGAAACCTTATACTTCAAATATATTTTGGTGGAAGTTGTTATTAGTCCCCACGGACACCGTCCGGGGGGACTTATAGCTTTGGTCATGTCCGTGCGTGCGTGCGTCTTTGCGTGCGTCCGTCCGTGCGTCCGTCCGTTCACGCAGATATCTCAGAGATGCCTGGAGCGATTTCATTCAAACTTTGCACAAGGATAGTACCCTACCCCATACAGATGCACGTTGATTTGTTTCACAATGCGATCAAATTTGGCTGTGTTAGAGGACTTTTTAGTTTTCACCTCAATAGACTCCCATGTATAAGGCAGTCTCCATAGACTCCCATGTATAAGGCAGTCCATTGACTCCCATGTATAAGGCAGTCCATAGACTCCAATGTATAAGGCCAAGAAAAATAAAAATTTAGTTTCTCATCGTATTCATATTGCAAAAAGGATGCAGTGACACAGTTTTTAGTCCCCAAGGATGAAGTCCAGGGGGCTTATAGATTGGGTCATGTCTGTCTGTTCGTCCATCCGTTCACGCAGATATCTCAGATATTTTGAAAAATGTCACGTGACCTTTGTGACCTTTGACCTCAAATATATATATATATGTGTATGTCCACAACTCGGTAACCATAAGTGCTACACCCTTCATGTATGGTATGATGGCACAGCTTATGACGCCACATATTGTACCTCATCAATTATGCGCATATCTAATTTTGAGCAAGCCAATAGAGCTAGAGGTCTGATTTTTGGTATATAGGGATAACTTAGCAATACAATTTTTTTGACAAAATGTCATGTGACCTTGGTGACCTTTGACCTCAAATATACATATTTGTCCATAACTCAGTAACCACAAATGCTACTACCTTCATGTATGGTATGATGGGACACTTTATGATGCCACATATTGTACCTCATTAATTATGCACATATCTAATTTTGAGCGAGCCAATAGAGCTAGAGGTCTGATTTTTGGTATATAGGGATAACATAGCAATACAATTTTTTTGACAAAATGTCATGTGACCTTGGTGACCTTTGATCTCAAATATACATATTTGTCCATAACTCAGTAACCACAAGTGCTTCACCCTTCATATATGGTATAATGGGACAGCTTATGACGCCACATATTGTACCTCATCAATTATGTGCATATCTAATTTTGAGCGAACCAATAGAGCTAAAGGTCTGATTTTTGGTATATAGGGATAACTTAGCAATACAATTTTTTTGACAAAATGTCACATGACCTCGATGACCTTTTACCTCAAATATACATGTTTGTCCATAACTCAGTAACCACAAGTGGTACACCCTTCATATATGGTATGATGGGAGACCTTATGATGCTTCATACTGTACCTCATTAATTATGTGTATATCTAATTCTGAGCAAATCCACAGAGCTGGATGTCTGTCATACATATGCACATAGATTTGTTCTGTGATACGATCCAATAAGGCCGCCATGTGGCCATTTTATTATGATTTTTTCATGTCCTGAACTACAGCTCAGACATGTATCAAGCGAATTTATTCAAAAGTATTTTATCACAGACCTAATGAAGAGGACTCTATCCTCTCTGAGGACCTGTAATCAAAGTACTACCCATTAACAAGTGGGGACTGTGTCATCAACGATGACTTGATATGTCTATAACTCAGCGTAAAATGATTTGTTTACATCTGATAATCGCTAGGTCAAAGGTCAAACATGCGCGTCACACGTCTCCCGTATTCGGGACTCCGCGTACTATACAAAATACGGAAAGCTATTGGACGGTCAAACTTCCATAGGTTACGGCAGTAGGTGTATAATAATGCAAGTTAATCCATTGTGTTCTTGTGGCCCACATGTATCACACGTCTGTGTTGTGTTGTGTTGTGTTGTGTTGTGTTGTGTTGTGTTTATTCTATCATTGCCAAAAACCAAATTTCATGATGCTGTCACAAAACTTGTTTCAAACTTCATTCTCACAAATTACAAGAAGAATGTTTTATAAAGAAGTACAAGGTGAATGCCATCTTAAAAGATATATGACAAAACAGAGAAATAGTAAAGTCCTTGGATTTGTTAATTGTAGGGTATAATTCATCTTGAGAAAGAGTTGGCGTACCTGGGAGGCATGTGTGCATCTTCCCTGCTCAAGAAAGATCTTAGTTTACCAGCTACTAGTACAGAAGAAGCTGAGGAAGACATTGATGCACTAGAAGAAACCTCACAGCAGGTTTGGTTCCTTTTTGCTCTTTGAAATCATTTTACTTCTATCTTATATTGACACTTCAGTGCTTCTTTCACTTTTTGAAACCCTTCGTTACAATAAGAACAAACAAAAAGACAGGATGGAAAGTTTGAATCTGGTCGTTTTATCAACATTTACCTTTTCAATCATACATATAAAATTGATTCAAAGTCTGTAACTCAATACAAGGTTGAAAAATTCAGGTAATACCTTTTCTTTGTGATTTTTTTGTGAACATAAGTCAGTATTGCTACAGGCCACCAGTTTCCTATATTTTGTCCATATTTGCTCATGTAGATTTGAAATTTGGCAAAAGGAGCTATCAGCATTGTTGACAACAGCCATCGCATTAGGTTACGTGTGTTGAGGTCTCTCAGGCGTAAACACTGTGTAGAAGTCAATATGTTAACTATTGTATTACAGATATTCAGCAATCATTCAAGCTTGCTGAGTAAAGGCTTTGCTATGAATAGTCCACCTACAGTACACCAAGCCTTGGATGGCAATCTACCTCTATGCATACAATCTAATGAAAGGGCCTTTTTGAAAGATTTTGTCAATTGTACTGCTGGTACAAGTGGAGGAAGACTTGCAAGGTATGAAATGAATATCATATACTATTACAGGTCTGTAGGTATGAAATGAACATTATCGACTATTATGGGTCTTTGGTTTTTAGCTTCTCGTCTATTTATAGAAGCTATAGGAGTTGAAAACCAATGTGGCAACAACTTCCATCTGTCAACTTCCAACTTCCGTCTGTCAATATCTGTCAACGTCATGGCATTGTGATGGATCATATCATAAACAGATGGGGGTGTTCAAGGTTCGGGTTGAGGTATAAGAGAACGATTTTGAGCTGTGACAAAAATCAAAGGGGACTTACTACTTAGACACAGTGTTAAGCCTTTCTTAACCCTCAGAGCGCGGATAACGAGAAATCTCGTTTAAATGGCCATTTGCACCTGCGCGTATACCGAGATATGTCGTTTTGACATTAACATAATATATTCACGTCTTTTGGGGTATTTGCATACATCAAGGCGGGAAAATATGCTTGTTATCCAACAAATCATCATCCAGTGTCCTTCAACTTTTAACCCGGGAAAAGCCGATCACGTGATCCAAAATGACGTCATTACCTGAAATAGAACGGAAAAAAAAGTTAGTCGTTTGCCCACTGACACGATTCAAAATGGCGACCGTTGGCAATGTTTTGGCCGAGATCTTTGCCGATTCAAGTGACGATGATGTTGATTTTGAAGGTTTTACGCTCGAGGAGCTGAGATATGGTGACTTTCCGACCGAACCCTGTCAAAGTGATGATGAAACTGATTTGACCGAGCGTGAGAAGGCACTCCGATGGGACGTACACGATTCCATTGAAACCATGCCAGCTGGTTTTGTCGAGCTGCCATTCTACGGTGAGCCTGGTCTGACGTCACCTGAAAACATACCGTTCCGTCCTGAAGTGTGCCCACTCGATTTTTTGAAACTTTTTTTTAATGATGTTGATTACAATTTTATTGCGACCGAAACCAATCGTTACGCTGCTGACAGAATATCACTCCTGAGAGATAGAGGTAGGCTGGATAACTATTCCCGTTTCCGTAAATGGCCTTATGTCAATTCTGACGACGTCAAGGTGTTTCTCGCCATATGTATCATGATGGCACTGGTTGAAAAACGGGACATTGAAAGCTATTGGACCACAGACCAGCTCCTCCAGACTCCTGGCTTCCGTGAAACGATGTCCAGAGACCGGTTTGAAATTATTTTGGAAATGCTACACCTGAACAACAACAACCAGTACATTCCACCTGGTAATCCTTGTCACGATCCTCTCTTCAAGGTCAGACTGATTATCGACTCCGTCGTACCCCGGTTCAGGACAGTGTACATCCCTTACCAGCATATCACAGTTGACGAAGCCGTGGTACCATGGAAAGGCAAGTTGAGATTTAAGGTTTACATTCCTATCAAACCTGATAAATTCGGCATCAAAGCGTACAAGCTGTGTGAGAGTGTCTCTGGCTACACTTCCGGTATCAGGTTTTACACCGGCAAAGTCCTTGATGATGATGGTACCGTACTACATGTCAGTTCAAAAGATGTTGCCATGGGTTTGATGAAGGAATGCGGCCTTCTAAACAAAGGGTATAAATTATACATCGACAACTATTATACCAGCCCTGATCTCATGGATACACTTCTTGCTGAAGGTACTATGGCTTGTGGAACTGTCCGTACAAATCGAGCAGAAATGCCAGACGGTCTGAAACCAAAGCTAAAGCCAGGGGAATCTGTCTTCCGGCGTGGTGACAATTTGTTAGCGCTGAAGTGGCTTGATAAGAAGGACGTAGCATTGTTGTCAACTTTCCACCGAGCTGTGATGAAAGTGAATATCGCTAAACCTGATAGAGCTGGCAATTTCCCAATAAAACCTGAATGTGTTCTTGATTACAACAACAATATGGGGGGAGTTGATTTATCTGATCAGCTGATGAAATATTTCAGTATTCCTCGTAAAACAATGAAATGGTGGAAGAAATCATTCTTTTATATTTTCAACTGTGCTGTTACAAATGCTTACATTCTATGGAAAAAATGTGCAAATGAGTCTCTAGAAGGTGTAAAAAAATGACACACTACAAATTCTTGTCTTCTCTTGCACACAATTTGATCAAAGAATCACAAAATTACAGAAAGCCTAGTGTAAGAGGTAGAAGGTCACTGAAGGATAGACCAGATAGAGTCAATGGTAACATAAGGGATCACCCACGAGAACGCATCCGTCCAAAAGAAGGTGCTAAAAAACCGTGTGTAACACGAGTATGTAGGGTTTGTGCTGCAAAAGATCAGCGCAGAGAAACATCATTCCAGTGTGGTAGTTGTCAAGTGGCTTTATGTGTGGTTCCATGCTACACTGTGTATCACACAGTCATAAATTACCAGCAAGTACGCGAAGAATAAATAATCTTCAGTGCTCAAATTCAAAGAATTGCAAATGAATGTTTGTCTAGGGACCAGAATAAATGTTCTCAAGCATTTCATTGTTGTTGTAAAATTTGTAAAACATTTTCAATTGAGATTGCAAAAAAGATGATAGAGTGTTTAGTAGTTAATTACTTATTTCAAACTTATATTCACAACTAAAAATGAAATGAAATTGAAAGAAATTGTTTTTCAATTCTGTCTGATCAGATAAATCAATTTCACCCATATTTACTCTTGAAAATTTATAAATTCAAATTGTTGAAGTCTTCAGCTTTTATTTACATGAAAATACAAAACAGTTATTATTATGAATGTAAAACAGTTGTAAATAATATTTAGAAGATATGTACTTACCTTTTTTTTGATTTCCATCCAGTACTTCTGTTGTCGAAGTTTACTGTCATCTTACTGCCAGGGTCGTGTCTCTTTTCATTGCAAAATTTTTTTATTTACAGTTTTTATTTACAATGCAATTTTTATTTACAATGTAATATATTTACATTTTTCAAAGTAGTGATATCCAGAGAAGGCAAATGAGATTGATGTGAATTTCAAATTGATCCATTTTGACAAACAATAACTGAATTACTGAAGTGGTTTTTTTAAGATATTCTGAGAAAAAGTATTGACAGCTTCTTACACATTTGTCAAGAATATGTACAAATGTTTGTTTACATTGTTTGTGTGAATTTTATATGTGAGATTTTATTCAATTTACATGTACACATAAATTTTTTATATTTCTTACTGCAGTAAAATGTAGATAACAAGGCAAGAGTAAATCTATTGTAGTATTCTGCTATGGATACTTGGATTGGCCATTTGTTTGTTTACTTGTGTTTGTTTACTTGTTTATGTCAAGTTTTTGTGTAAATATCAATTTCTAAACAATGCAATATGACATGCTGGTGCTTTGAATGAAATTTTGCCATGTGAATGCCACTTTTTATAGATTCTTCAGAAAAACGTATGAAATGTATTTTTAGATTTTTTTTTTTATTTGTCATAATTCATCAATGATGTCATCACAGACAAACAACTCATGAAATGTAGAATGTATTTTTTATATTGACATTGCCTAGCTTTGACCATTTCTTACTACAGTACAATGTAGATAACAAGGCCAGTGTAACTCTACTGTAGTATTCTGCTATGGATACTTGGCTTGGCCATTTGTTTGTTTACTTGTTTTTGTTTACTTGTTTATGTCAAGTTTTTGTGTAAATATCAATTTCTAAACAATGCAATATGACATGCCAGTGCCATGAATGTAATTTTGCCATTCTAATGCCACTTTTATAGATTCTTCTAGAAAAACATATGAAAATATGTATTTTTAGATTTTTTTACCAAAAACCCACTTTTTAGCCCAAAAATCCTATTTATTTGTCATAATTCATCAATGATGTCATCACAGACAAACAACTTATGAAATGTAGAATGTATTTTTATATGGACATTGCCTAGCTTTGACCATTTCTTACTACAGTACAATGTAGATAACAAGGCCAGTGTACCTCTATTGTAGTATTCTGCTATGGATACTTGGCTTGGCCATTTGATTGTTTACTTGTTTTTGTTTACTTGTTTATATCACTTTTTTGTGTAATATCAATTTCTAAACAATGCAATATGACATGCCGGTGCCATGAATGAAATTTTGCCATGTGAATGCAATTTTTTTTTAGATTCTTCTAGAAAAACATATGAAAATATATATTTGTAGAATTTTTTTACCAAAACCCACTTTTTAGCCCAAAAATCCTATTTATTTGTCACAATTCATCAATGATGTCATCACAGACAAACAACTCATGAAATGTAGAATGTATTTTTTATATGGACATTGCCTAGCTTTGACCATTTCTTACTGCAGTACAATGTAGATAACAAGGCCAGTGTAACTCTATTGTAGTATTCTGCTATGGATACTTGGCTTGGCCATTTGATTGTTTACTTGTTTTTGTTTACTTTTTTATACCAATTTTTTGTGTAAATATCAATTTCTAAACAATGCAATATGACATGCCGGTGCCATGAATGAAATTTTGCCATGTGAATGCAACTTTTTACAGATTATTTCAGGAAAAAATATGTTTTTTAATAATTTTTTACCAAAAACCCAACTTTTAGCCCCAAAATTCCATTGTATTTGTCATATTTCATCAATTATGACATCACAGATGGACAGCTCATGAAATGTAGATTGCATTTCATATATATATTGTCCAGATTGGACCAATTCTTATTGCAATAAAATATCAATGAATGAGACAGTGCAATTACTGTGTTACGTCATTATTTTATTCAGCGCACAGGGAAATGGCCATAGAAAATATTCAGCGCTCTGAGGGTTAAGGTTACTTAGTTAACTGCGAGATATTTACAGACTACTCAGCTGACGTTGTAGTGGTACTCATTTTGTGTGTGCTCGCTCTGTGTGCGTTAGTTGTGCTTGGTACTCCTCATGGCCTCATGTGATATAGGCCTGTTGCATAATCTTCAGATATAGATGGATCATATGCCTCTGAAAACGGTCACTAGCCTGTCGGCATTTTCGTAGCATTTTTAGCTCCCATATTAGCATATGTATATATGCAAATGGGAGGTATTTGTATAAGGTGGGAAAATGGTTGTCTGTATGTATGTATGTATGTACGTATGTATGTATGTATGTATGTATGTATGTATGTATGTATGTATGTCCGTCCTTATCAAAATAATAATACTTTTGTGTCCCATTCATTCTGATATGTATAATCAAAGATTTCACAGTGGCGGCTGGCAGAAAAGGCAAAAAAACAAATTAACATGTATTGTTTCGTGTCATCTGAAAACATGCGCATCATGACTATTTTAAAATTAAAGTAATGTTTGTTAAAAAAATTTGAAATATGAATGCCCTGTCAATTTTGAAAAATACTGCTGACAAAATGTGAATTTTGACTTACACAGGGTTGTCTGCATTTTAATATGAACATTGGATTGTGAATGGAATGAGCAGAATAATATGTGAATTCATGTTTTGGATAAGGTGTTTTGTCCAAGAAATGTTCTAAATATTCCTCAGCATTTTTGCTTTCAGTGGCAGCTACTTGGTTTTATGACAACCAAATTAGAAAAAAAGAGAAAATTAAAAACAAGTTGGCTTTCACCAATTTTAATTCCTAATATTTAAAACTTTCACCGTGAGTCTGCAAATATTCAGCATCATCGAATGAAAATGTATGCTGAACGTGTGCATGTACATGTACATCTCACTTTCCAGAAATATCTGGATATCTGCAAATGATGTACCATTAAACTTCAAGATATATATCACTTTGCCAATAGCCTTGTTCACGGTTACAGGTTTGTTACTAAATATAGCTGTACGCGCGCGACATCGGACACGCAGCTTGAAATGCGGACAAATTTTATCAATGTTGCATGCGTGGCTGTTTTTGCAGCTTGTACTCTGAGTCGTGAATATGTTTTTTAGTATTCACTGTTACACTAGCAGTCGCCCACTGAGATGTATTTTCGTCGTTCTTGCATGCGTAATTTTCAAAAGCGTAATCTAAAATGCGGACAAATATGTATTTTTGCATATTAATGAGAGAACAGTGATGTAAACTGTGGACGGCCCTATTATCTGCTCCTCTGATTTTCTGTTCACCATTTCTGACTGACATCTTTGCTTGTCTTTGTGTGCATCATATGTATCAGTGAGACATAACGAAAAAAGTATTCATATTTAATTAACTTTTCTTTAGAAATTTACAACCAGATATGTTTATTGCTACCCTTTCCAAAAGTGTGCCACTTGCAGTCCCTGCAAATCATTCTTTTTATAGTCACATAACCCTGAAATGATTTGTTATATCATCGATTAAATGTCCACTACAGTTCCTGCAACTTGTTAGACTGGATATGTCTATAATGTATAAGCATGCATGTATATATTAGGGGGGCCATGGAAAAAAAACAGGAAAGATGAGGGGGGGCCATAGATTTTTTCTATAATTTACTAGGGGGGGCCATGGAAAAAAATCACTGAGAAAATAGAAAATCCTCCACCCTCCCCCTGGAAGTAAATTCTGAATCGTCCCTAGGTAGCACCAATCGTTTACAAAAATGTTAATTTTTACAGGGATATCTTTAATTTTTGTATTTTTAAGATTTTTTTTTTCATTTATGGTTGAACAACTGTGCTCTTCAAAAATACATGTTGAAGAGTTTTAAAATTTGCTTTTATAAGGTTACTATGGATAATCCATGTATCTTGTATGTGTTTGAATTATGATTGTATGGGTTGTTTGATATCTAATATGTTTTTGAATATTTGGTAAAATAATAAAAGGTTTAGAATTGTTATACGTTCTTGCTAGTGGGATTGCTCTTTGTTAACTATTTGTGGGTAAATTACATGGAGAGTGTACTTCCAAAAGCGAAGAAATACGCAAAGGAAAAAAAAGTTTAAATTTGGAAAGTCAATTTTCTTGATCAATTTATTTTTAACTGCGTCATTGCTGCTTATGCAAGTTCAGCCTATGTTCTATTGCGTAATTGCTGTTACGATGATAGTGTAGGACCCTATTGTTGCATGGTGAAACGATACATGTAAGGAGGGAATAGTAACAATTAATGTAATAGCCAATATGCCAGCGTATGCACCATTCTCTAAAACAAAGTGAACGACGACGAGACGAGAAGTGTGTCAAAGTCGACTGAGGAATCCGCATTTTTTCCTGCCGCTGGCGCATACTTTACGATTGAGGAGGTAAGCTAATCTGTATGTCTATTAATAGCTGTTTTCGGATGTATGGTCTATCATATTTGTACATTTAGAAGTGGTAGATTGTAATTTGTGAATGATTATTGTGGCCCGTATACGGGTACTTGCTGAATCTCTCTTGTTTGTGCGGCTAGTGGCTGTGAAATTGTTCAAAACGGCATTTCCGTGTCTCCTAAATGACAAAGCGGATTAGTTGTTGTGAGGTTACATCTAGTGAACTGTGTAGCATGAATTTTGATGTGAATTTGATTTAAGTCAAAACGGCATGTCGATTATTGATGTCAGACTGACGTCTGTTATAAGTCCTAGCGAGTAGCGTTGAATGTCTGTCTGTTCAGTTGGGAGGCGTTTGTGGTACTATACGTCTATCGTCGGTAAACTCGCTTTTGAAGTAGCGTGATTTTCATCAGTAAATGTCCCGAAATGACGGGGCGGATTACTTGTGGTGAGGTTATTTTGAGATTACGTCCAATCCGCATGTCGACAATTTTCATTTTGATGTCAGACTGATTCTGTGTGATTTTCATCAGTAAAGTCGCTTTTGAAAGGGCCAGTGTGATTTTTATTTTCTGCGCAGGTTTACAGTGTTTACGCACGGTGCGGTCATCCGCGCAACATTACCTCTACAATCAGCCTGGTATCACGAATATCTCGATTATATTTTAGTAGATTTTTTAACTGATGTTTCGCAGCTTGAATCCTCCTAAACTTAGCAATTTTCGATTGAGTAAGAAATACTTGCCAAGACCAGCAACTAAGAACACGACGATTCAATTTCGCTGCTGCGACGGGCGGTCAGCGTTGTCCTGATGACAACAAAGCCATAATTCTTGCGAGATCGAGAATGCCTAGCCTGTGTAAAATGCATTTATACATGTGCTTATGTACACGTGTGACGTCAAAACTCTCGCGAGAATAGGGTGTTTGGTGCAAGCTGCAGCTGCAGTAAATCCGGAAGTACATGTAGTTTTAGCGGGTCATTGAGCTACCGGTCGGCGAACGACTAAAACGAACCAGTGTTTTTCTCTTGTTTTTCTACTTTGTCTAGATAAAAAAACATTGTTGCCTTTATTACGATTAATCAAGGTACTCTTTCGCCACTTCGGTTTTCAAGTGTCGATGCTTGCGACTGCGCTATATAAATGGAGTGCATATGATTAGGACGAAGTGTTTAAGTGTCGAGTCGCATCGTTGAATATCGGCACAAGTCAGTCGTGTGTAGTCGATCGGTACCACCTAGCTCGCACATACGTGTATTGTACCCGGGTATTGTAGCACCAGTTTGTGGCATCAGTTCATGCAATGAAAGGTACATGACTTGTGGGTCTGTAATAATGTAATGGAGGGTTCGAAATTCGTGTTTTTTTTGGGGGGGGGTTACGTAGCTCTTGTTGGTAAATTCTTTCATTATCAAGTTTGGTGTAAACAAGTGTAGTTTATTGTTTCATTTACAGTCCCTGAGGGACCGTGTTTCATTCTCCAAAATTTTTGTGAAAAGATGGTTGGTCTTGTTCTGGCAAAGTATAGTATTTTAAGTGTGTACTAGTGATGAAAAAATATATTAAATGTGACATGTCTTATTGTCTGAAAAAAGCAGTCGCCCATCTGGTTAACACATTGGTGGATGGAGGGATAGCCTGTGATTGTTCCCAAGGACCAACTTACAGTAGTCTGTTGATGCTGGCAATTTCGAACCCTGTAATTAAATTAATCTAATCCGTTATTGAAATCTTATCTTCTTTGGGTATCGTGATTGTAATTAAAGGCCTCTTTGGTGAGTCTGTGAGAATTATGGAGGTGTGATAGTCTGTTGTTTTCTATTAAAATTGTAATCTTGTGGATAAATTTTCTGCTGAGACAATCTTGCACCAATGGAAGCCCTGAAAAGGTTATCTACCAACAAAAAGGTTTGCTGTATATGCTGCTCTCATTGTGTAATTGTGTTGTGTGTGTTGGCGGGGGGAGGTCTTGGTGACTACTCAATAATTGTGATGTGATGCATTGCATGTTATATCTTTTGAGGTGTTCTGAATCAATAAACACCTCTTTCATTGAGAAAAGTCACATTTGGAAGGTGCTTGTAAATATTTCTTTAACCCATATAACAGTTTTTACCAAAAATATAATGTATCCATACCAGTCAGTAAATATTTTTGTAAATTAAACTTTGTTCTCTAACTTAGGTTGGATGAATACAGCATGCCAAAGAGAAAATATTGGCGCAAATCAGCTGTGAAAAAAACAAGTAAGTGTATACCAAATACTGCTCAGGGGTGAGCGAATCAAGTGGACTTGGGATCATCAGTTTTAAGTGTAGTCAGGTGGTAGTGCTTTGAGATAAAATAATCTGTGTGTCTCAACAGCATGGTATTTTCTCTGCATTCTTTGGCATGTGATCAGATTTTGATAATGGCTGGAAACATAAAATAAGCGTAAATCGAGACTGCTACCATGGTGAATGTTAATCAAGATTGAGTCACGTTATTTCAAGGTGATATGAAATAACATAAATATGAGGCTTAAATTTTAATATGCCTATTAAACTAATCACAGTTTTTTTGTTTCTTCTGCAGCCTGGTCCTTGCAGGAGCCGTGCTGATGATCAGCTTACGTCAGTTGACAATCCTGGTTTGGGTGGTTCCAGTGAGGCAAAACACCCAGTATCATGTGATATATCTATCGACAGTGATCGATACGATAAGATTTTGCTACCATGCGATAGTATTCTATGCGAAAGTACCTTAAGCAACTTACACTCAAGCAACCTATTCATAAGTAAACCATCCACAAGCAACCTTTACAGCAAAGAATGTCATGTACCACAAAGCAGTGCACAAATACAGTCAAACAGAAGCATACTGCCTACAGATCCTTTTTTACTGCAAAGTAAAACTATTCAGATTATGACTCAGAAAAGCAACTGTCAGAAGCTTCAATGGGAAAGTTACACTTTAGGCCATGTTATCCAAGCTAGTATTCATCAAGGAAGTCCTGTCCTTCATGTGGTGTCTGTATGTGCCATTGTAATCTACATGTTCCAAGGAGTATAACTTAAGTATACTCATTCTGGCCAAGTTTCATTGATGCGCTATTTAATATTTGTTACAGTGTATAACTAAATAGTTTTTACACTTAGTATTTGCATATTATTTTTACATTATATTTATTGTTATTTTTGCCATTATATATTTATCTTTATACAAGTGTTTTTTGTGAAGCCCTACAACTTCTAGCCAACGTTCTTTTGATAATTCACAGTTAGTCAATTGCATTGTTTAAATACATATATTACATTCCATTACTGCTTCATAACTTGTGTGTGGTTGTGTATGTGTGTATACATTAGAATGCATTATATACATTTTATAAATATATAAAGTTTCCCTACACCAAATCAACCAACATGTCCACAGTCCTACCCACCTTTCCATTCTTCATTAAATACTCAAAAATAAAGAAAGGTCTTTACTATTGATTTTTACATTACCATGAAATAGTGAGCATCTGAAAATAACTGTATTGGTAACATACAACTCCATCTTAGGTACACAAAAAGAAAGAAGATATTTGGGGAAAATAAAGATGTTATCAAATTTCACTGAAGACAAAAACAGCCACAAAAGGTTTGACATAAAAAAGGAACACTGAAAAAAAACGATAAATAGAGTAATAACATAATGCGCTAGCTCATCAGTCTTCCAGGACACCCCCTAATTTCAAATGGTCCACCCCTGAAATAATACAATTACTAACAGTGCAGTGTATCTCAATTGAAGATGTCAAGTTAGGTCATGATCTGAAAAGAAGTTCACGACAGTTTAAATTGTTAGGTTGATCTCAATACCATCATGCTTGTGCAAGTAAGTTTTGTAAGTTGTTCCAAAGTGAACCCATCAGATGTACTGGAAAAAAACAATGATTACTTATCCCTGTAATTAATGGGTGTACAGTTATATCTCCATGTATCTAGTGTAAATGTAACATTGGTTGAATCTTATGTATTTCAGTCAATGTCATGAAAAGGAAAACTTTGTTGTGTGCATTTGATTGTCTGCAATTACCACATACCTAAAACATATTCACTCTGGGTGCCAGTATAATTAACTCTTTTATCATTACATCCAGCTTTCACTCCATGTCCATGTCATTGCTCTATTCCAGTCTGTGTATGTCAGTCTATCAATTATTATTGTTTTTTATTATTATTATACATCTTTATTGGACACCGTGGTGCGAAGCACCAAAGGTGTCCTATGTCGCCACAATGTCTGTGTGTGTGTCCGTCTGTCCGTCCGTCCGTCCGTCCGTCCGTAGACAGATTTTGTTCCACTCATAACTTAAGAACCCTTAGGTCCAATGTCATGCAATTTGGTATTTGGTATTATCATGATGAGACTTAGATCTGATTAGATTTTGGTGGGTGTGGCTTAGTAATTAATTGCTCATTTGCATATTTTATGACTTTTTCGTTCACGCAGATATCTCAGAGACGCCTGGAGCGATTTCGTTCAAACTTGGTAAAAGGATAGTACTCTACCTCATACAGATGCATGTTGATTTGTTTCACAATGCAATCAATTTTGCCGTGGTAGAGGACTTTTTAGTTTTCACCTCCATAGACTCCCATGTATAAGGCAGACCATAGACTCCCATGTATAAGGCAGACCATAGACTCCCATGTATAAGCAGACCATAGACTCCCATGTATAAGGCAGTCCATAGACTCCCATGTATAAGGCAGTCCATAGACTCCCGTGTATAAGGCCAAGAAAAATAAAAATTTAGTTTCTCATCGTATTCATATTGCAAAAAGGATGCAGTGACACAGTTTTAGTCCCCACAGATAAAGTCCAGGGGGCTCATAGATTGGGTCATGTCAGTCCGTGAGTCCATCCATGTGAGTCCATCCGTTCACGCAGATATCTCAGACGCTTTGACAAAATGTCAAGTGACCTTGACCTCAAATATACATATCTGTCCATAACTCGGTAACCACAAGTGCTAAACCTTTCATATATGGTATGATGGGACACCCTATGATGCCACATATTGTACCTCATTAATTATGTGCATATCTAATTTTGAGCAAGCCAATAGAGCTAGAGGTCTGATTTTTGGTATATGTGGATAACTTAGCAATACAATTTTTTTGACAAAATGTCATGTGACCTTGGTGACCTTTGACCTCAAATATACGTATTTGTCCATAACTCAGTAATCACTAATGCTACACCCTTCATATTTGGTATGATGGGACACCTTATGACGTCACATATTGTTCCTCATTAATTATGTGCATATCTAATTTTGAGAGAGCCAATAGAGCCAGAGGTCTGATTTTTGGTATGTACGGATAACTTAGCAATGCTATTTTTTTGACAAAATGTCACGTGACCTCAATTACCTTTGACCTCAAATATACATATTTGTGCATAACTCAGTAACCACAAGTGCTACACTCTTCATATTTGGTATGATGGGACACCTTATGACGCCACATATTGTTCCTCATTAATTATGCACATATCTAATTTTGAGCGAGCCAATAGAGCTAGAGGTCTGATTTTTGGTATATAGGGATAACTTAGCAATACAATTTTTTTGACAAAATGTCATGTGACCTCAATTACCTTTGACCTCAAATATACATATTTGTCCATAACTCAGTAACCACAAGTGCTACACCCTTCATATATGGTATGATGGGACACCTTATGACGCCACATATTGTACCTTATTAATTATGCACATATCTAATTTTGAGCGAGCCAATAGAGCTAGAGGTCTGATTTTTGGTATAAAGGATAACTCAGCAATACAATTATTTTGACAAAATGTCACCTGACCTCGGTGACCTTTGACCTCAAATATACATATTTGTCCAAAACTCAGTAACCACAAGTGCTACACCCTTCATATTTGGTATGATGGGACACCTTATGACGCCACATATTGTACCTCATTAATTATGCACATATCTAATTTTGAGCGAGCCAATAGAGCTAGAGGTCTGATTTTTGGTATATAGGGATAACTTAGCAATACAATTTTTTTGACAAAATGTCACGTGACCTCAATGACCTTTGACCTCAAATATACATATTTGTCCATAACTCAGGAACCACAAGTGCTACACCCTTCATATTTGGTATGATGGGACACCTTATGACGCCACATATTGTACCTTATTAATTATGTACATATCTAATTTTGAGCGAGCCAATAGAGCTAGAGGTCTGATTTTTGGTATATAGGGATAACTTAGCAATACAATTTTTTTGAAAAAATGTCACGTGACCTCAATGACCTTTGACCTCAAATATACATATTTGTCCATAACTCAGGAACCACAAGTGCTACACCCTTCATATTTGGTATGATGGGACACCTTATGACGCCACATATTGTACCTCATTAATTATGTGCATATCTAATTTTGAGCAAGCCAATAGAGGTAAATGTATGATTTTTGGTATATAGGGACAGACTATAGGATAGAAATTTTTGACAAAATGTCATGTGACCTCGATAACCTTTTACCTAAAATACACGATTATGTCAATAAATAAGTAACCACAAGTGCTATGTCCTTTATATTTAGTAGGATGGGAGACCTTATGACAACACATGCTTTACCTCGTTTTATTATGCCCATATATAATTGTGGGCAAGCCAATAGAGCTAGAGGTCTGAATTTTGGCATATATGGATTAATTAGCAATGCAATGGGTTTTTTTTTTCAAAATGTCACCGTGACCTTGATGACCTTTGACCTTGAATATGCATATATATGCATAACTCAGTAACCACAAGTTCTTTACGCTTCAATTTTGATAGGATAGTAGACCTTAAGATGTCACATCTTGTACCTCATTTATTATGCACATATGTATTTCTTGGCAGGCCAATACAGCTAGAGGTCTGATCTTTTTCCCGATTTAGAACCATAACTTAGACATGCCTCTTGTTTCAAAATGGGAACAATGACCTAGACCTATGTGTCCATAGATCTGAACATATACACTCCAGTGATACTTCTTAATGACCTCATTTCCCTGCCCCATCAAGACTAATACTCCTATTACAAGTGGGGACTATGTCATTGTCAATGACTTCTTACTTCTAGAATATACAGAATATTATGTGAGTGTCTGAATATTATTCTGAATTGTATTCCAAAGCACATTCTGAAAGGACTCTTCTGGAATATACAGAATATTATCTCACATAACGAGTGTCTGAATGTTATTCTGAATTGTATTCCTAAGCACATTCTGAAAGTAACTCTTCCGAAAATTTCACATTCTTTGCCACTGCACCATCTCCCTAATACATACTGATGACCCACGGTGTCCACTCAAGTCTCACTTTGATTTCAAACTGAAATCTCCATACCAGGAAAATTCACCCTGGCATATATCCTTTACACAGAAGTTTACAATTACAATGCACTTCAGTAAAAAACCAGACAAACAATGTGGGCAAAATGTCATTCAACTATGTTTCTTACATTTGTCAATTTGTTTTCATAACTATATGGGAGCGACAGTGATATTGTCACTATTTTTTCTCATTTAATTTTGCAAAATATCGGCAAATACCTCAATATTTCAAGATAACCCTTTCTTCCCAATCGTTTCCTGGAGTTCCAGAGTCAAATGACCGAAAATGAGTGGAAATTTGAGACAGAAAAATCGAACATCTGCGTCTACGGTGGCCATGTTTAATGTTTACAACTCACATGCATTTCCCTGCAGAAGCCTATGCGGAGTAAATAACCAACAAACACCGTTCATGATGCCTGCCCTCTAAAGGCAGACCTTCCTATATGAAGTGTCTGTCACATTTGATGCTTGTAGAATTTCATGCCTATGGAAAGCTTGACAGACAAAAAGAAGCCTTTTAACACAAAGCCCTGATAAGCATTTTTCATCATTTTCAAAGGACTCTTGAGAAATTGCATTAAAAACAGTTAACAGTGACTTAAAATGTTCATTTAGTATACGTTTAATTTACAGACGCCAGGGTGTGTACTTCAACAGGGAAGTGCGCCATTACCATTTCTGGATTGTTATTTCTTATTTCTGAATTATTTAACTTCTTTCCACATCAAACTATCTTCAGGTAGTTATACTGTAGCTTAGAATTTTTCTGATTTATATATTTGATCATCGTTTGGGTTCTTTGGGTCCATATCCCACCTCATGCCCCTACATCATCAGCTATTTGCCAACAACTCATGCCTACAGCCAATTACCTGACCTGGCCACACATTGGAGAAGCTTCAGCGTCACTGACGGTATTTTATTTTCTGTCCTCTGTATAGTAAAGTAAATACTGTTAATCATTTCTGAAACTGGTACTAACAGTTGTGTGTCTATACCTGCACATGATACACACATGTGGATGGTTCTGCCACTTATAGTGACCAAACTATGCAGAAAACTGATCACAATGTTCAAAAAGAAGAGTAAAAACATAGATGACTGGCAGTAACAACACTTACATCATGTACCAACAAACTTTAGTTTTGACCGTTTCGACCATTAGTTGTGCTGGTTTTTTTGTCAATAGTTAAATATCAGTTGATGTAACAAATAATACACTGATCTTAGTATTTTAAAAAATCAAATGAATGGCATTACAGCAACTTATAATTTTGATCAATTTTTTGTAGGTGGTTACAACCAGACTCCTTCATTGATCCAAGACAGTGTGATATTCTGTATGACAAAGATAATATAAAATGTAATTGGCCAGCAGTAATTACCATACAAACCAGAGATCAATATGGAGATCTTGTCCAAGTTCCTAATCTCAGGGTGAGTATTTCATGGATTTCATAAAGAAGATTTAAGATGGATAATTTGTCAAGGTCAAATTGACTTTGTTATCCCAAATCTCACTGACATCAAAGTCACCAGGGTGGCAATTGTCCCCTACTGTCTGTCAACTTTTTATTAGCTCCTCTGTCAGTGACACAGAACTTATGAAATAGGTTGTTTTCCGTCGTCATCTTGTCTGTCGTCAGTAAAGTTTGCATTCCAAGCTCCTCCTCAGAAACTGCTTGTCCAATTGGTCTGAGATCGAAAATGCTTGTCGGCACTAATTTGAAATTTTGTAATGGAGGTTGCTCGGGGTGACCTAAGTCAGGTTTGTTCAAATCATTGTGAAATTTTGACATTCATATATTTGGGGCAATTTTTAGCTCCCATATATGCATATGTATATATGCAAATGGGAGGTATTCTTATAAGGTGGAGAAATGTCGTCTGTTTGTATGTATGTACGTATGTATGTATGTATGTATGTATGTATGTATGTATGTATGTATGTATGTCCGTCCACATCAAAAACTCCTAAACCGTAGCACCTACTGTCTTAGTATTTTGGTGTACAGATGCACCTAGGGGTGGAGATGTGAATTTGTTCAAATGAACATGTCAGTGCCAAAAATATGCAAATGAGGGGAAAAAAAGGAAAAATCCTGCAAATGGCTAAAACTCAGTAAGCATTGGTCAGATTTGGTTGAAACTTGGTATGCAGATTTCTTTATTTATTCTAAATTATGTGTGCAAAAATTGGGATGAAATTTGCATGTTTGTATTTTTAGGGTATTTTTTCCTTTTTTAGTCAAAAAAATCTTGTTCACTGAAAACGCTCGTCTGATTGCTGTGAAACGTAATATTCATGTTCCTCAGGATGACCTCAGTCCTGCTTGTACAAATTGTATTGATATTGTCATATTAGTCCTTTGGGCCTTTGGCCCAAAGTACTAATGTGATGACGCGGCCTCTGTTGTCGCATACAGTGGGCTGTATGCTGTGGACGCAGGTATCTCAGAAACGCTTCAGTAACTTTTTCTGAAATTTGGTCTAGTGTTCACTTGGGCATGTATCTCAAACGGTCTTTTTTCTTTTTTTGATTGAATCATTTTAAAGTCACTTTTTTAGCTTTTTTGTGAAAACCACTATTTTCAATTTTTCCTCAAAACCACTAATTTGATTATTGTGATATTTGGCATGGGTGTTCATATAGTTGAAATGCCGTCAGAAATGTTCAAAATTTGGTGATACATGCCTTGTATTATTTTTAAACAATATTTTTATCTATTCTTATTTTATATTCACTTGATTTTGACTCGCTTTCGCTAAAGCTACCGTCTGCGCATGCGCACAACTGTAGGACAAAATCTGAGTTGAAGAATCGAAATGGACGCCATCTTGTTTCTCGGTCGGGGCACATTTTTTACGTTATAAACGTTTCACTGTGTATTTCAATATGTTCTATAGTTATGAAGTTGACAGTGATGCACTTTTGCGGCTTTCGTGTATTTTTTTGTACGAAATGCGCCTTTGATCGACTGAAGAATGATGGCCTTCGTAGGCGATAAACACCGGTACCGGCATGCATATCAGTTCTGCTGAGGAAGTAATCCAATGGCCCGTATAGGTCAGGGGCTCACATAGGGGGGGACCACTTGATTTCTGGGGGTATGGAGGATTTTGAGAAAAAAATTGTCACCAGGTGAAATAAAAGAAAAATATTAAACCTGTTATGGCTTGAGAAAAAAAATTCTCATAACAGACAAAAATAAAAAAAGGAATTGTCACAATGCACTTGAAATGAGCAAAATTTTGGAAACTTCATTCTCATGTATTCTTTGCTGGCATGCTGTCATAGGCAGCGCAAATGTTTTTACCACAAGCAATTCTTATGTGTTTTTTTTTCCCCAGCACTTATGATATAAGCATTCACTACTTTACACCTCAGTGCACTCGATGTTTTCCTTCCCTTTTCTGACCCAAGAACTCATATTTCAGGATTTCTGTTGCAATATCTCAATGGCATAGGCAATATCTAGATGGGACTATTTGACTTCTGTAAATTGTGAAAATTTAAAACACAAGACAGGAGTCAATAAACTAGTGTTAAAACCAATATGTTATTCTCTCAATATAAATATGTTAGAAAGATTACAAGTTGTCAATGAAAAATTGAGGAACAACAAATATAATGAAATACAATGTGTGAGCCTTGTTTCTCTGACCACAAAAGATAACATCTCCCCTGAGAACTTAAAAGGAATTGACTGTTTTAAAGAAAAGCAGGTATAGTACTGATCACAGTTGATTTGCCAAAAAAGTGTTCCATAATTTAAAGTTGTATATATACTAGACTTTCCATTTTTTGCTCACGTGTTTACACACGTGAGCATATGTCGTAGCAATGTCTGTCTGTCTGTCTGTCTGTGTGTCCGTCTGTCTGTCTGTCTGTCTGTCTGTCTGTCTGTCTATTGGTCCGATATCTCAAAAACGGCTCATCAGATCAGGATCAAATCTGGTACATAGATTCAGTTAGCATATGGCAAGAACTGATTAGTTTTTGGTGGGTCTGGCTTAGTCTGGTTCCCTGACCCATTTCCCCGGTAGAGGGCGTGGGGAAATATAGGGTCAGGTACCGGGTAGCCATCTTGAACAGAATTTTGTTCAAGATGGCGGAGGTTAGTCACCTGACAGAACATGCTACAACAAATATGGCTGCTACCATGAAAACGCCGGTCAAAATTCGACTGGATAAGAATTATGTTCGAACACTGGTATCCGAACCAAAAACATTGGCACACGAGACGGGAAACACAAACTGAAAGGATTAATCCAGAAGTACGGGGAAATAGAGGTGATTGAAGGCTGGCTGTGATTTCGCAGCAGTACTCGTTGCGTGTATCGAACGCGCTACGGTCATTGAGGTCATCACCGACTGTGGCGTACCCCAATGACCCGAGCACGTTCGATACACGCCACAAGTACTGCTGCGATATCACAGCTAATTGAAAGCAAACTTTGTTGGAACTGTTAACGACGATTGATTTCGATGGATAGAATGGTGTCCGAATTTCGTGAAAAATGCCAGGCATCATGTCGACGTTCTAAAAGTATTAAGAGGTGTGCTAAATCACAGTGGCTAAATCATGGAGGTAAAAAGTATTTCTTTCTACCTCCACGGCTTTGTGGTACAAACAAGAAGTTGGTGTCAAGTGAGTCTGAAAGTGCGAAACCCAAGAAACATGAGAAAAAGTTACAAGTGTTACTTTCAGCCAATCACAGCTTGTTTTATTTTAACCCAATAGCGTCCATGTTTACATTTGCCGGTACCTGACCCTATATTTCCCCACGCCCTCTACCGGGGAAATGGGTCAGGGAACCAGACTAGGTCTGGCTTGCATACTTTTTGCTCATTTGCATAATTAATGATTTTAGAAAAAACAGATATTCATTAAAAACGACTACACACAATTTGATGAGATTTGCTACAAATGTTGATCACACCAAGATATATCAGTAGTGGGAACCATTAAGGGATGACATGAGAGTTGCTCATTTGCATATTTAATGAACTTTCCTAATTAAGGATATATGTCTGATTTGACTTGATGAAAATCGACCAAACTTGGTATATATATTAAAGATACTATGATTTAACATTATTGAAAGTCATTAAGCATTTTAACTGCAGCCAATTCCTAATTTACATATTTGATGAACTTTGCTAATTAGAGATATATATTTAAATTGACTGGACCAAAGTTGATGATTTTGCTACATGTATTGAAGCTACTATGATACAAAATTTTTGAAAGTCACTAAACATTTTTACTTCAGCCAATTCCCAATTTGCATATTTAATAAACTTTCCAAATTAGGGATATATATCTGAATTAACTTGATTGTAGTTGTCGAAACTTGTTATATACATCAAAGATACTGTGATATAATATTATTGAAAATCAAAAAACATTTTTACTTCAGTCAATTCCTAATTTGCATATTAAATGAATTTTCATAATTAGGGATATTTATCTGAATTGACTTGATCAATATTGATGAAACTTGCTATGTACATTAAAGACAGTATAATGCAATATTATTGAAAGTCATTAAGCATTTTCTCTTCAGCCAATTCCTAATTTGTATATTAAATGAACTTTCCTAATTAGAGATATATGTCTGAATCAACTTGACCAAAGTTGACAAAACTTGCTACATATATTACAGATACTATGATACAACATTGTTGAAAATCATTAAGCATTTTTACTTAAGCCAATTCCTAATTTATATATTTAATGACCTTTGCTTTTTAGGGATATATACTGGATTTACTTGATCAAAGTTGGCAAAACATGCTATGTACATTGATGATTATACCAGGTTAAAACAATATCAAAAGTCATTTCACATTTTCATGTCAGCTAATTTATAATTTGCATAATGAGCTTTCACAGCTCGGCATATATGGCTTGAAGGACTTGGCCAACGGTAATTACACTTGCTATATAAAGTGGTGATACAATGACAGCAGTAAAAGAACTGATATTTTTATTTCAGTTAATTACATATTTGTATACTTCATGACCTAATCGGCGGTCATTATTGTTCATTGCGTTGATCATAATATTTTCAATGAAGTTGCTAACATGTGGCAAAGGTTAGAATTTACACACATAACTGCAATATATAATGAAACACGTGAGCATTTTCAGTTCATATCTGGTGTTTTTATTTGTTGGAATGTAAAATGAATACATTTTACCATCCTGTGATATGTGAAACACTGGCTTAAATTTGAAAAATTGCACTGCTACTCCATTTGAATAAAAAAAAATTGATGCAGGTCTGACAGTAGAAATGAAAAAATGTTGTTTCTCTGACAAAAAAACACAAGTTCCCATACCCACTTCCTACATACCCCCCGAAATCAAATGGGTCTGCCCTTAATATGCGCATACGCTCATAACAAGTTAGCCTTGTTTTGCAAGGACTTCGAAAAATCAAACCGACGCCATCTTGTTTCTCGGTATGGTGCGAATTTTGACTTTTTACAGTTTTTAGCGTGTATTTGATGATGTTTTGTAAATATGAAGTTCACAGTGATGGTACTTTTGTTGCTGTCATGTATTTTTTGGCACGAAACGCTCCTTCGATAGACTGAAGAATGATGGCCTCCGTCTCAGTACTCACCGGTGCCGGCGAAGCCATTGCTTTAGCGAGGCAATCCCACCGGCGGCCCGTACTAATAGCTGGGTGAGAGCAAGGGAACGCTCTCTCCTTCTACGTCCATGTCATAATAAACTAGCGTCGTTTTATGTTGATGTACTGTCCTTTCGACACAGCGATAACTTTTAGTTTTCTGTTGCTTATTTTGGGTAATTTCGTCAGTTGTGCATTGATTTTGACATCATTGTTGACTTCGATCGCTAAAGACAGTGTGTGCTTATGTTGACCGATTTAAGGAAATACGCGCACTTCAGAATCACGGCATAATCCGACATGGCAATTTGGCAGGATCATCAGATCATACATGATCCGAGATTGCAGCACGTCACGATGACTAATATTGTTTGTTTCACTGTTGTTTAATACCTATATTTCCACTAAAAGACCATTAGAATTTCCTCCTGGCTACTTGAAATTGTCAACATCACTATGCTTGAATGTAGTAGACTCTTACTATGAATATATCGACTGTCACTGCATATTGCATATGTGTGCAAGTCACTCCGTATCATATCAAAAAATGTAGTATTACGACGTTTGAGCTGCCAGAAGCCAGAATTTACAGTTTACAAGAAAGTTATCTTACATGTAAAACTCAGTTCTACTGTGAACAAAATGCAAGCTATGTTGTATAACTATCGTGAATAGCATAATATTTTGTACCGACAAACTGTGGTCAGGATGATACTGTCCAATTTTAATATTTGTCTCTTGGCACACACCAGATACTCATGACTGTAAAACAACATTTTCATATAATTGTATATTCAGTTTTTATATTTAGTTTGCTTTTCACCATATTGTATGTCCTTCCCTGCACTACGTAATTCAAAATTAAATATTGTTTTTGGCCTACACATACTTGAGGGGTAAGCTTATTTAGTCTCATACATTAAAGATGCACTGTTGACCTACAGAGTCCAAACTTTTTATCATTGTATTGTAGATAGGTGTACACTCCAAATACTAAGTACAAGTGTGGTGAGTGTAACAAGCAAATGTTTTTTAGTCAATGGCCCAAATTTATTTTCTATTTGATGGACTATAAATACATGTGTAATCAATGCCAACAATCCAGTTTAAGTAATTTGATTTATAGATTAGCCATTGTCCATTATATTACAAATACAATAGTTTGTGGCTAAATTTTCTCCCCTTCTGTATTATATAAGTTCACCGTTTCCTGTTTTAGATATTGTTGATCCTATAGAGTCCCATCTCTTATTCTTAATTCACTTTCACACATATCAAGGCTGTTGAAACTTAGAATCCACACTTGAACTTATGCTGGAGCAGTAACCAACCAGTTCAAATAACTTTCATTTATGTCCAAACAATTTGACTTTTTGCCAAATTTCACATTTATGGCAAATAATAAACAGTAAGGAGGTACAAAGGACGCCGGTGCCCCCGGGCCCCATGTTTGTAATTTTGGGGCAATTTTCCCAATTTTTGATAAAAAAATTTTTTATCAAAAAACTACTGATTTGATAGCTTTGATATTTGGTATACAGGTATCTAAGATTAATCTCAATATAATGTATTGAAGGTATGTTGAAACTGGCAATTGTTTTTTTATTTTTGCCTTTTTTGGTCAAAAAATTTTTCTCCTAAAACTTCTGATCTGGTAGCTTTGATATCTAGTGTACAGGTTCCTAGGGTGTTGTTAATTAGATATATTTAAAATTAGGATGAAATCTGCAATTTTGTATTTTGGGGGGCAATTTTTTTTACATTTTTGGTAAAAAAATTTGTTTCTCAAAATTTACCAGTCGGATTGCTTTGATATTTAGTAAACCGGTTCTTAGGGTTTTTTTAATAATATAATTAAAATTATGTTGAAATCCGGAATTTTTAATTATTGGGGCAACTTTGCGAAACTGTCAGTTTTACTGGGATATCTTTCATTTTGTATTTTTAAGATTTTTGGGGGTAATTTTATACCTACTGGAACTAAGAGTATATAATGTGGTGATTTAGTAAGCATTTGATATGGTAAACTTTATTTGGTGTTGAAATGCAGTGAAAAAATCCTGGCAGATTTTGAAAAAATTCCAAACAAATGCCAATAAAAAATTCAGCCAGAGAAGGTTTGACAAAAAGAAAAGGTGGGAGAGTGGGGAAAAAAGAATGTACAATGGATCGGATAAAAAAGATGATGTACCTCATCGATCTTCCAGACACCGTTCCTTATCAAATGGTCCACCCTGATGTATTTTTGTGCGCAATTAACCATGCAGTGTATTTTAGTTTAAGATGGCAAGTTAGGTAAGGATTTGAAAGGAATGGTCAAGTTCACCACAGTTTAACTTTATCTCTTGTGTCATCATCCTTGTGTAATTGGTTAAGTTTGTAAGTTGTTCCAGATGTGGATGCACCAGCTGTTCTGGAAGAAAACAATGTTTACTTTTCCATGTAGGGTTTCTGAGTTGATGATTGTATGTTGAAATTTCTCCATGTATCTGGTGTATGGGCAAAGTGTAAACATTGGTTGCAGTCTATGTCAAACATTGTAAATGAAAAAATCAAGAACAGTTTGCTGTGTGCTTGTAAAAGATAACATATTTGTCAATATATAAACTGCCTTGCAGATTTATTGTCTTAAAGATTATCACAGAAGTAGAAAAGGAAAAGAAACTAATCAAATTGCTGTAACATATTCACTCTCAGTGCCTGTAGGCCTATACTTAACTATTTTATCATTACTTTCAGCTTTTTGTTATATCTTTGCTACTCTCCACGGGCCAAGGCACACTTGGGGTCAATGTCATCACTCTGTGCCAGTCTGTGTATGTCAGTCTGTCTGTATATGTATGTCCATGTTTCATACAATTGTTGACTTGTTTTGATAAATTTATGGGAGCGAACAGTGATGTTGTCACTATTTTTCTGGGTTTTTTGTAAAAAAATCTGTCCTCTAAAAGTTTTTGTGTGATTGGTTTGAAACCTGGAATTAAGGGTCCTTGTATTGACCTCAGTAAGATCTGTTCAAATAATGTGGGAGTTCGCATTTTTGTACTATAAGGGTAAATCTTTTCCTTTTTTCGTTAAAACACATTCCTTACTGAAAACCGCTCATCAGATTGCTTCCAAATTTGATACAAAGGTCTGTGGGGATGATTTGTATAAGCTTTGTGCAAATCGTGAAAAAATCTGCAAACCTGTATTTATCGGCAATTTTTGCTGCTTTGGTAGAAAATTCAAAAAATCAGCAAAGTGATAGTGTCCTCGTCCAATTGCTTTTGTATGCAGGTATGTCGGGATAACCCGATTCAGATTCGTTGAAATTATGATAAAACTTACTTACATATCTTTTTAGGGAATTTTTTCCAGTCTTGGTCAAACAAAATGTTTGTCTGGACAGTTGACCTATGTTTAAGTATTAGTACTCAAACAAAGTGTGCCAGTACTGATGTATGCTCATCCCCAAAAAACAAACAACAGCATATTCAGAAATTTGTTTGTTGTCACTGAGAGCAGGTGATGTTGAATATAATGATTTTTGTGTGTATGTATGGTTTGTCTGATACCATATACTTTTATGAATGAATTTGATTGATACAGTGTTAGAAAGTGGTGACTCAATTGTGCCATTACATGGCTTTTCAGGTTGAAGCCAAAGCAGTGCCTGTCATCAAGCAAGATTGTAGTCATGGCAACAAGAAGACTCAGAAGTCTAGTAAGAAATCAATTGTCAGAGACGTCACGTATGGTGGTCATGCTCCACCCAAAATCAATACTGCATATGAACCAACAACCACCAGTCATGTCAACTACGTTTCTATCACAATGATGAAAGCATATGAAAATTATTCCTTTGAAGAGCTAAGGCTAGCATCACCTACAATAAGAAGGTAATTTGTTGCATATCATTAACTGGTTAAGGGGAGTAATTGTTTTGATATTGTACAGATAATGACAGGCCCTTGTCATGATGTTCAGTATGTATTATTGTACATGGCATTCTATGATTTCAATCACTGAAACATACTTTGGTTTAGTCCAAATGTCACTGATTTTTCAGGGAAAATTAATGCTAATTAGTAGGACAGATTGAAGTAAGTGTCTTTTTTTTGGACACTATTTTCTATGGTGTAGAAATTCAGTAGAGTATGCAATGTAAGGAAGATACAAGGGTTAACTGATGTATTCCAGGAGGTGTAAAATGGTAAAACACCATTTAAAAGCTGTTTTAAATGGCTAGGTGTACCGTCATTGCATTACCTGAATAGTTTAGGTGGCATTGCATTTTAATATTGTTTCAAAGTAACATTCCCATCAAAGATGGGAATATTACTTTTCAGCATCTCACATTTTGTTTCAAAGTAATATTCCCATCAAAAATGGTTGTTCAAAAATTTTATTCTCTGACATTGTTTGATCAATTTTAATCAAATTTAGTTTGCAAATTCGAAGGGATTATGTCATTCAGTTAATGATGATCAAATGATGATACCAATCCCATTGTTTTAAAATTTTCAGGGATTACCTCACTTTGAGAGTATTCTTTTAAATGGCGCTAATTGCATAAGCAAATTTTAAGAGTTAGTTTTTTGTGGTCAATAATTTGTAATTTACACCTCTGCTAAAGCTTTGAAGTGCAATCTTCAGCTATTCACAGATACATCATTAACCCTTTTCCTGCCAAGTCCATATTTCATCATCAGGTCAAAATGGTTAAAATTAATGAAACACAACATATTCCATAAGTTGTGTTTTAACATAGTACTGTACATGTGAAGGCTGTTGAAAACATAAATACTGTAAACTTGATTTGTTTGGACTAAAGATGCTGTAACAGATCAAGCCAAGTGGGTGAAAATACGTCATGTTTTGGCTAAATACTGGGAAGTGATACTGTCTGGCAGGAAAAGGGTTAATGTCACCATAGGCGGACTCAATTTCTGGGTCAATATAGGCATGCAGTATATCGTTGGAATTGTATTTAGTTGTACAATGATGATACGGTTTTAATTTTTCAAAATTCACATTTCTCATCAAGAAACAGGCTAATTATCATCAAAAATCTCATTTTTCACTGAATATTTGCTCTTAATTTTTTTAAAAATCGGTCAAACAAAACAACTGAGAACGTACTTTTACTCGGAGCAAGCATGGCAATGGCTTCTGTACCCTTCCAGGCATTACCGATCAAAAACAAGAGAGGAGATAGCCAAAAATATCCCCAAAAGTCAAAATATAGAAACTCAAGTTTAATTTTTGAAAAATATGAATCTTCAGATAGAATAATGCTATAAAGGTCCGGAAAAAAACCTAAAAATGTACGTCTTCCCGACTATTGCATTGAAGTAACTGCGAATGAGGATAAAAACATGCATATGCGTACGACATCAATTTTCAGCTCGTGGCTATTTTTGGACACGGCATTAGTCACATATGTAACGGCGCCCTTGGTAGCAGAACGGTGATCTCCAAGCGTACAAATCGTGTTGCATCATGGGATAAAATACATACTGTGAGCTGTGTGTGACCAACATGTGTACAAAGTCTCATCAAACTGGAAGCAGTCTGCTAAGAAACAGCTCTTTTTCAAAAATCACTAATTATGCAAATTAGCACTAAACAATCAATGTGCATATGTATGCCATAGTGTATTATCCTTGTACCAAGTTTGAAAGGAATTGGCTCAGACATGTCAAAGCTATCTCTGTGGACAGACAGAAGTTGATCTTCGTTTTTCTTTTATTTCGCCCGCCCGCCCTGCCTGAGTATGCATCTGGAGATGAGAAACAAAACAAATAAAAGGGTCATCCTAAATAGTGTGATATGTCTTGAAATGCTACCTCAAATTTGATGAAATTTGGTGCAGATATTGATCTTTCCGTAGTATACTGGCATGCAAAGATATCTAGCAGTATCATATCAATTAACTGCTAATATGTATATTTAATGAATTTTCATAATTAGGCTGATATCTCAAGAAATGTAATACTGTGTGAAGACATTAAGCAGTATCATATCAATTGATTGCTAATTTGCCTTATTTGATGAACTTTCATACTTAGAGTGATGTCTAGAAATGCTGCATCAAATTGATAAAATGTGGTAAAGATGTTGATCTTCCAGTAGTGTTATGGCATGCAAAGATATGTAGTAGTATCATGTCAATTAACTACTGATTTGCATATATTATGAATTTTCATAATTAGGCTGATATGTCAAAAAATGGTTCATCAAATTTCATGAAACTTGGTACAAATGTTGAGCTCACATTGCTTTAACATTGAATAAAGACACTTAGCAGTTTCATGTTAGTTAATATATTTAATGAGCTTCTAAGAGTGATATGTCCAGCAATACTTCATCAAATTTTATTAAACTTGGTGCTGTAGTACAGTTCATTGACATTTAGCAATATCATTTATCAAATGTGGTACAGGGGATAATCTGTCAGTTTTATAATAGAATGCAAAAATGTAATGACCTTTTGTAATTAGGGTGACAGTCAACATTGGTTTTACATTTTCACCACCATGGAAGTCGTTCTTAATCACAGACCTAATTAATGAACAGGAGTCTATCCTCTCTAAGGACTTAATCAAAGTACCCATTAATAACTGGGGACTGTGTCATCAACGATGACTTGTTTATAAAAACACAAACTGTCACAAATGACATTTGTGTAATTTACAAATATACTAATTTTTGCAGACCAAGTGAAACCATGCTAATAAAGGCGAACAATGATGGCAGTTACCATGCAAATTGGACGCCGGCATCAGTTGGAATGTATGCTGTACATGTTACCATAGACGGCTATCCCATGGGTAAGCCTCAATTCAACTTTTCATGTTATTATTATTATTGTGAAAAATAGGTATGACACAAAGTAATAGGCTTGATATTACTTTATTATTACTATTAAACAACATCAACTTGGCAGCCACTTGTTTCATATACCGGTATAATTTATTCCTAACTGGGATTTTGATTTTCAGTGTCAGGAAGACACTTTGTTACTTCAATCCTTAATCCTGCCAAGTTCATATGTCACCATCAGGTCAAGTTAGTGAAAGGTAGTGAGGCATAACATGTCCCATGTTTTGCCTATTAAGAAAAACTTGAGTATATGAAGGACCCCTAAATACGGAGATTTCTTTATTTATTTATTTATTTATTTCAAATTCTGACCAGGCGTCTGAAACTTTGATAAGATGAACTAATATAAATGGCAGGGTTAGAAATAACATGATTGGAACTAATTTGGGATAATTGGATGGTGAAGTAATGTCATTTAATCTACACATGTTATCTCATCTGCTATTCTTTTTATATTACGCACTTGTTCTTATGAGTAATTTGCAATATTGCAACATTCAGCTGTATGGCACCTAACACTTTTGAGAAATTTGCAAAATATGAAAATCCAATTATCCCAAATTAGTTCCAATCATGTTAAATGCACAATTTATTTAAAGTAGCCATACATGTTTGAAGAGCTGCACATTTAAAAACATTGAGTTTACTAATTGTGAGTCTAAAAACAGTGTGAGTTCTTGTAGTTCTCTGGGGAACATTAAAATTAATACGAAAAATATTTTTGGGACAATCATACATGTTATTAACACATTCGTTAAAAATATAGAATCTAAAAATCATCTCCCATGATGAAGAGGCAAAAGGTTTAAACACTGGCACAGTTCTTCATGATTAGTTTGGTTGTAAGAATGCTTTGTTTTGAAACACAGGAATTTTATGTAATTCATTTGCACTAGCTCTATTTTGTCCTGTTGTTGTTTTTGTCAAGGAGACCACACTACAGACGCTTATTCTAAAAACTTTGTACAGTGAATTGAGGGAGCCGCTTAATAGAACCAAGCATGTGCAAAGCTTTACCAATAAATAAATGAGACATGCCCAGAAAAACTCAAATCCCTAGAAAAAGATTACCCCCAGATCCTTAGTTTGGATACTGTAAACATGATCTTTACAAACTATACTGCTTTTTAGTGACTTAACAGATGCGCAAGTGATACTACTCGCCAGGATTAGAATTTAAGCTCATATTTGTCCCATATTTCATTGTACTATTAATGGGTAATGTGGCTGTTAGGTGGCAAGAGTTTAATATTCAAAACTTGCCAAAGTTTGATAACTGATGATTGCTTTGTAGATGACATTGCCCAGATAGAGATTGGTGAACCGCCACAAGGTGTTACTCCACCAAATCCTACACTGACCAAGAAACCTCATCAACCAAGTAAGGTGAGTGTTTACTTTCTGTATCTATTTGTTGTCTTCATATCAGGCAATTCTGCCCATATAACAAGATATTTAATGATGTGAAAACAACACAAAAAAGAAACATTTACAGACAGCAATGTCAGACAATTTCATTGGTCAATTTAGGTACTGTGACTGAATGCTTGATATATGCGACTTTATCAAGCCTATATAATTTGGAAAGTGTATCCTAAAACATAAACTGGGATTCATTTGATGGTACGTAATGTTTCTGAGCAATAAATAATATGTCAATGCGAATCATATTTTGGAAAATAGGTTTTGAGACCACCTAATTTTCACACCATCAAATAAGCAGCAGATGATGCCTACGCGCCTACTCTGTACTGAACCAAGTATTTGATATATGGTTGAATCATTATATTTTGTTGGCTAAGTTCAGTTGTGCAAAACTGAATATTTTATCCACTGGTTTACAAATAATTTTCTTGTCTTTCATTCAGGTCAGGAAATATATAGCTAACTTTAGTCAAGGTTTAAGAATACGCAGCAGTCCTTCATTGCAAAGTGAACAGATCGGAGTGGTAGGTGTGAATAATACTATAACATTCATAGATGAAGTTCACAATGAAGATGGTGTATGGTTGAGACTTAACTCAGAAACCATTCACAAATACTGTGGTAGTAATGGGTACAAAGAAGCGTGGTGTCTCTCCTATAACCAGCATCTTGGGAAAACATTGCTTGTACCAGTTGAGGTGAGTGTTACGCCACATTATCATTGAGCCGTATGGCTGATCTCGTAATGTGTCACAGCTTTGAGAAACGTTGGAGTATTGAACTTGTGTAGTCGTCTCTATGTGAAATTTTAGTTGACCCAAGAAGAGATAGAGTCAGCAGCCTCAACATGGGCCTTTGTGTTCAGAGTAACTGTTAAAAAAATTGTTTGCATAGTGATGTACCATCGTAATGATTGCTGGCAGTGTCTGTATGGTTTCAAGTATTGTGGAGTCAGCACATTTTTACTATAATATTTGTAATTTTGTATCATTGTGAAGCTATTGTTGTCTGCATCAGTCAGCGTATTCAGTGATTTGAAATGCAATCAATGCACTTTGCAACATGAGTCCCAAATACACATTTGATAGTGATTTTATTTTCTTGTTTATGAGAAATGAATCAGCTACTGACTGGAATATGATACATCGTTTAGGCATTATACATCTGTAATGATCATTGTCAGAAGCCAGTAGTTGTCATCATGTCTGATGAGGTCATCACACCTTTGGTGATGAAGTCTACAAAACCAAGTGGTGATACTGAGTAATAACTTCATCCCCACGCTTGTATCATTCAGTTTCAGGGATATTGAACGTAAAATATTCTCTGAGATATTTTGAGGTAAAGTCTTTCAATGTGAACAAACAAGCGCCACTATCCTTATCTACTATGTCATTAATTAATGACATTTGGAATTCGTAAGAATACCATATCTGTAATGATGTATATGATTTTGCACTGTTTTCCCTTAGATAAATGTTTTACTGTCTCTGTAATTTTCATGTGCCTTTCTATCAGAAAAGGAACAATGATGTGATTTGTGAGAGGTAATTTGAATGACAGAATCCAAAGTGATGCGTAGCTGATTATATAAATTGGTAACATTTCAATATTAGAATAACATTTTGACTTTTCTGTGACAAAGTTAAAACCCCTATTAGTATTCGGACAATTTTGTGAATCAAAAGAAACTTATTGTGCTGTACAATGGTAAACATGGTACTGATCAAGCAGGAGATTTTGTGTCATACTGTAGAAATCAACAAAAGAGGATTCCACACATATCCTTATAATTGTAAGGACTAAGGATGAGGTTTTAAATGCCTGTTTCATGATAACACTTCGATTTGAGTTAAGACAATAATGCATGTGTAGTTGCATTCCAAAATTTGTTTTCCAAAAATGTACAGATATGTACAGTTCTTGGAATGGTTTTTAGCTACAATAGACTATAGTCTACAGAAGCTATTTGGATGGGTATGCATCCGGCATCAGTCTGTATGTATGTATGTCCATTTGTGAGGATGTCCATCCACTCAAATACCTTGAGAACCACAGTACTTACAGATGTGATATTTGTTGTGTAGCTGCAAAATATGATTATGAGAAACTAGATTTTTTATTGTTTTGATATTGTTAAAAAATATGCAAATTAGTGCAAAAACGGCATTTTGGGTAAAAAATCTTCTTCACAGCCATTGGTCAGATAGGTTTGATATTTAGTATTTAGGTCCCTAGGGATGACCCAACGTAGATTTGTTCAAATTGTGATGAAATATGCAAATTTGTATTTTTAGGGAATTGTTTGTCATTTTTGGTCAAAAATTTATTTCATCAAAACTGCTTGTCTGACAGCTTTGATATTTGGTATACAGGTTCATAGGGATGTTCAAAATTTGATATATTCAAATTATGGTGAAATCTACGATTTTTTGCTCACGTGTTGACACATGTGAGCATATGTCGCAGCGATGTCTGTCTGTCTGTCTGTCTGTCTGTCTGTCTGTCTGTCTGTGTACTCGTTATCTCAAAAACGGCTCATCAGATCAGAATCAAATCTGGTACATAGATTCAGTTTTCAAATGGCAAGAACTGATTAGTTTTTGCTCATTTGCATAATTAATGATTTTAGAAGAAACGGATATATATTGACAAGGACTGCACACAATTTGATGAAATTCACTACAATTGTTGATCACACCAAGATATATCAGCTGTGAAAGGTACGAAGGGGTGACATAAAAGATAATGGATAATTTGCATATTTAATGAACTTTCCTCATTAGGGATATATATCTGATTTGACTCGATCAAAATTGACAAAACTTGGTATGTATATTGAAGATACTATGATTTAACATTATTGAAAGTCATTAAGCATTTTTACTTCGTCAAACTCTTAATTTGCATATTTAATGAACTTTTGAAATTAGGGTATTTATTTGAATTGACTTGATCAAAATTGATGAAACTTGCTATGTACATTAAAGATACTATGATATAACATTTTTGAAAGTCATTAAGCATTTTTAATTCAGCCAAATACTTATTTGCATATGTAATAAACTTTCGTAATTAGATATATGTATCTGAATTGACTTGACCAAAGTTGATGAAACTTGCTATGTACATTGAAGATGCTATGATATAACATTATTGAAAATCATTAAGCAGTTTTACTTCAGCCAATTCCTTCTTTACATATTTAATGAACTTCACTAATTAGGGATATATATCTGAATTGACTCGACCGAAGTGGATGAATCTTGCTACATATATTGAAGATATTATAAAACAACATTATTGAAAGTCACTACACTTGTTTACCTCAGCTAATTCTTAATTTGCATATTTAATGAACTTTCCTAATTAGGGATATTTATCTGTATTGACTAAACCAAATTTGACGAAAATTGCTATGTACATTAAAGATACTTGAATTTTTACATTAGCCAATTCCTTATTTGCAAATTTTATTAACTTTCCTAATTAAGGATATTTGTCTGTCTTGACTAGACCAAAGTTGACGCATTGCTTTGCACATTAAAGATATTATGATACGAGATTATTGAAAGTGATTCATTTTTACTTCAGCCAATTCCTAATTTGCATTTTAATGAGAACATTTCAGTCAATTCCTAATTTGCATATTTTAATGAACTTTCTATATTATTATTATTGAGAATCAATCTGTGGTGAATATTATTCATTATGTTGATCATAACACTTTCAATGAAGTTGCAAACATGTGGTGAAGGTTCAAATTTACACATAACTGCAATATATAATGAAACACGTGAGCATTTTCAGTTCATATCTGGTGTATTTTGGGGGCAGTTTTTGTCATTTATGGTAAAAAAAAGTATTTCTCAAAAAGTACTTGTCTGATGGCTTGGATATTTTGTGTAAAGGTTCCTATAGATGACTTTAATATGATACATTGAAATTGAAGATTTGTTCAAATTGTGATGAAATATGCAAATTTGTATTTTATGGGAATTGTTTGTCATTTTTGGTCAAAAATTTATTTCATCAAAACTGCTTGTCTAACAGCTTTGATATTTGGTATACAGGTTCATAGGGATGTTTTTTAAAATATGATATATTCAAATTATGATGAAATCTATGATTTTGTATTTTTGGCGTAATTTTTGCCATTTTTGATAAAAAAAAATGTTTCTCAAAAACTACTTGTCTTATACCTTTTATATTTAGTATATAGGTTCCATAGGGTTGTCTTACTGTGATATATTTAAATTTAATGAAATGTTCAATTCTTTGGGAGGTCAGTTTTTGCCATTTTTGGTCAAAATCTTTGTTTATACTTAATTTTGTATCCATGTCTATAGTAGCTTCAGGGACATTGGCTCTATGTTTTTAAGGGGCTTGTACATGTTCATATTTGTCCTATAGAGTATTATCCTTCAACATCCGACCATAGATTATCATATTATCATAGAAATATAATCTCTATGGAAAGGGAAATGACAGCAAATTTCCAAAAGAAAGTATTTTTATGAGCAAAAATGCTTATATAATGTGTTATTGTGTGTACAGGAACCAAAGTCAATTATAGATGAAATCATTAAAGACACCATTGCAAAGAAGATTCCAACTATCGGAAACATCAAGTCAAAAACCAAATCAGCTAAAGGTGAATCAAATTTTTTCTATTCCTGCTTAAACCAAACACAGATTTGCATTTGTTGAAATTTATATCTTCTTGTTGACAAGTTTTCGTTTTTTGTACTTATGTCTGTCTGCCAGTGTTTCCTGTCTTTGTGCACCATCTCTATGTTCTCTCTTGAGTATTTAAACAAAATCCCCCCTAAAATAAACTCAGTTGCTTTGCCATACCACACCTCTCCCCACAATGAGATATTGATATACACATAATATTGATTGTGGCATTCCGCATCATGAATTAGTGATGAATGACTTATATAGGCTTCTAATATGTGAAATACTTACTGGAGAGCAGGAATCTAGAGAGTTTTTCATAGCTGCCAGGTGACCAACTTGTTCCGATATTTATGTCTCAAGCCATGCACAGACATGTAATGACTGTTTTCTTTCATATTTGCCACAAGGACAACACACCATGACTTACATATGTACAGTATGTCCAATATTTTCAGCATTATGATCCAGTATGGTTGCTAGGCAGCCAATTTTTTTTCTGATTTTTCTATGTCCAAAGCTATTCCTTTACAAATGCATAGACCAATGTTATTCAAACTTGGCACGACAACACATTATTACTTACATAAAATTTCTTTGTGATACAATCTAATATGACTGCCAAGTGGCCATTTTGTTCTGACATTTGATATCTACTCTCACATTATATAGCCACATCTATTACCTAACTATTACACAAATTTAGCTTAACTAATTACATTTGTACTTTGTACATCAACGTTTTTGCACATAACATACACACCAAGACAAGGTCAATACTTTCTCAGCTATTTTTAGTCCTGCGGACGCAGTCCGGCGGGGACTCATACCGATAGATTGGGTCCCATCTGTCTGTCAGTCCGTCCGTTAGCAGCCGTTTCTCTGTCATCCCTGAGCCAATTTTTTCAAACTGTGTGCAAGGATAAAGTACCGTGGCATACATATGCGCGTTAATTTATTTCGCAATACAATACAATATGGCTGCTTGGCAATCATTTTGTTTTGATTTTTTTCATGTATTTGAACCATAACTGAAATATTCCTGAACAAATTTCGTTCAAAGTTGGTACACAGATAAAATACTATGGCATATATATGTATCTTAATTTATTACGCGATATGATCCAAAATGGCTGCTGGGCGGCCATTTTGTTGTGATTTTTTAATGTTTTGGAACCACAACTCAACAATTCCTGAACAGATTTCATTCAAACTTTGCACACAGACATTGTATTGTAGTGTGCATGTGCATCACAATTAACCCTTTTCCTGCCAGACAGTATCACTTCCCCCATCAGCCAAGTCAGTAAAAAGCAGTATTGAGCCAAAACATGACGTATTTTCACCCACTTGGCTTGGTCTGTTATAGCATCTTTAGTCCAAAAAAATCAAGTTTACAGTATTTATGTTTTCAACAGCTTTCAAATGTACAGTATTATGTTAAAATACACCATACGGAATATGTTGTGTTTCATTAATTTTAACCATCTTGACCTGGTGGTGAAATACGGACTTGGCAGGAAAAGGGTTAATGGTGCGAGCAGGGACTGTGTCATCAGCGATGACTTGTCCAGATATGCGTCAACCGATTTCACTTTACATTGATTCCTGTAAGTAGGGACTATGTCATTTACAATGACTTGTTGCTTTGAGACTTGGATCTATGCTATCACCTGTATTTACAATATCTTGAAACTCTTTAATTTGCATAATTTAAATTTGCATACTTTATTATTAGCCCCCTCAATCAGAACCAATTTCCATCAAGATTTCCCGGCAGATGGATGGATGGATACATGTCCCAAATGTATGAGAAACCTGGAGAAAACACTGCCATCTGGCAAGATCATGCTTTCCATTCTGTTCAAGCTAGCGAGACAAAAAATTGATAATTCCCTCAGTAAACATAGGATTCCCCCTTTATCAGAAAGTGTGTCTTCTAGCATTGAGACTATCAAACAGTCCTTTCAAAGGGCCTATGACATGTCTATAACAACCAAACGTAAAATCACTCTTTGGGTCTTGAAGTTAGCTTACGTCACTGTCTTGCATTGCGTATCGCCCCCCTTGTCCAGATAAAACGCAAGTAAAAGTTAAGGGTGGGTGTGTACCCCTAGCCCAACTCATTCGACTTTTTTCGGCTTTTCGAAGTTGAGCTGACGACTTATCTTAATACGGGCAAAAAGTCTTTCGCACCATTGCAATCTCATGTCCGTAAGGGTGTGTGGCAAGGGCTTCCTTTACTCAGAACGTACACCCAGCGTGCAACGCATGAGAGAACATTTTAAGCTTAGTGTTTAGTTTGCTATAGTGACATGGTCTTTTCAGGGGCTCGAGATTACCAACGGTCACATGTCGCGTACAGCCGATCGCCTCGCCGATCGAGTATAAATTAAAATGACTTGTCAGGCTATGTGATTAGGTGTACTATGCTTTCGTGCCACATATGGCAAATAAACATTACTAGGGAGGCCCATGACGAATTTTTGAAATCTGACAAAATGCAAAGTTTGACACTAATAAAAAAGACACTACACACTTATTTGCCATCTTTATTTCATTTTCCAATGTAAAATAATACATTGGAATTATACAGAAGAAATTATTAGACACATACGACTTCGGAAAGTGTCAAAAAAATGAGGCCAAATCTTGCAATTTTTGCAATTTGGCTTAAAATCTCCTTTTGCCCAAATTAAAAAAGTGACTTATTAGTTCCAGAGACCAGCTCTGGAACTGTTAGTTTTTGCTCACTTTCCTTCTTTCTTTCTTTCTTTCTTTCTTTCTTTCTTTCTTCTATCTTTCTTTCTTTCTCTATTTCCGGTTTTACAACCGTAGAACGTGCTATACACAAATTTTCCCTTAATTACCCAGAATGCATTGCGACATGCTTATGACGTCATCGCTCAGCTCGGACGGGTTTTACGGGCATTTCTTGTTTGTTTATTTATTTATTTTTTATTTGGCATTGCTCAACTATCATATTGCGTTCAGTTATTAATAATTCTAGCTTTCTTTCGCTTTGTTTTTTGTTGCTTTTTTATTTTATTTTTCTCTGAATACTCCCGTACCTGGCGCTATACTGTTTCGCCCGAATGCTCATGGGTTGAATGGCACATTAAAATTTGGCGGCGTATCGATCGCTTCGCTCGCAGATAGAGAGAAAAGTAGCCTTTCCCTAAGTTTACAAGCGCGGCTGGGCACATCGTGTACCTAGGCGAGGTGGGTGTGCTCGAAAACGATGATCAATGCAAAATTTGGACTCAAAATCGGTTGTTTTGGCGGAGAAACTGCCCGCCGTATTTCTGAGGAGCCACCAGCGGTTTTTCCTATATCAGTCTGCGGGGCTGTGGTGGGAGGCCGATTAACGCCGGTAACACACAGCCCTGCCATGCAGAGCTAGGCATTCATAGTGAACGTACTGTCTGTCATGCACCGGCATGCGTTGGCTGCACGTAAAAGCAACTCAACTTTCCAAGATCAAACGGTCAGTATCTTGTGAAAACAGCGACATAGCAATGAAAATTGTTTTAGTCTGTGCTTTTAATCAAATGAAAATGCATGTGGCTCAATTCCAACGGCCTAGGTCCGATGTTTCCTCTCGTCTGATCATCGTCGTAAATCACATGCCTCTTTACGGCAACAACTCAGCGCTACCCGTCAAGCGATTGATTTTTGCGTAGGTCAGCGGAGCGAAAATTATTGCTCTGGCTTGCGAGAATGTCGTCTGATAAACATTTCCGTGCGTTGTCGCCCCCGTATGTATCTGTTGCGTTTTACCGTAGGCTAAATGTAGGCATTTGTGATCTGTGTACTGTATAATTCCCCGGACTGCCTTGCTTTTAGTTGTATTATGGTGTTTACTGCTATCAGCCCTGAATATTAAAATCCAAAGCACTCTTTCATTCTGCACCTATCTTTGTCACACATTCTCTTGTTTCTTCCGCTGCTCTGGTCTCTGGAACTTCGCTTTTGCTTGCAAATGCTTTCTAGTTGTATTTTGTGATTTGCTGGCCTAGTCACCTTTGTTTGGTATAATGTGAAGAATAGTATCAGATTTGATGAAGTTTGTGGTTTACAACTTGTCAGAATATAATATATACTGTTATTTTGAATGCCAAACCTTTGATTTCATCCTGCTGGCCATATTTTCTCCATGTAAAACTTTATTTTAGGCCAAAAATCACACTTTTTTATTTTTGAAGATAACACTTTTAAATTTTAGGAACATTATCATCATCACAATTGAGTGTCATAAACACTTTTGAACTAAGATTTTTTTTTAAATTATTCAAATTACATGCAAATCAGTAATTTGGGTCATAGGTCAATTATGAATTTTTAAGCGCCAAAATATCAAAAACTATGATTTTTCAATCTTTTTGTGTGATTTTTGCAAAAGTATATTGTCATCTGAATATGATAAGTCATTTTGTTAATCTTTGCCTGATTGAAAAGCAGAATAAATGAAGATCAAAAACTGCATTTTCACAGTGTCACACCTCTAGACTGTAGGTCACAGGTCAAATGCATCGTGGAATGATATTGGTGCAAATAAAACCAATTTTCAACAGAATTACTGTTTGAAATGACTCAGTTTTTAAAGTTGCTGCAGAATAGGTCTTTTTAGCAGCTCATAAGTCTGCATAGAGGTTGATCATCCTCATCAGGAAGCCCTGACATAGGTAAGTCATATGTTTAGTTATAGGTTTGTTTGGTTCTGAGCGTGGAAAGTGGCAAGTTGTCCTCTTGTAGAGATGACAGGGGTAGATCATCTGCTGCGTGATGTGTTCCCTTAGATATGAGCCAAGAAAGAGGTGAGGTGTCCTTATACTGAAATGATGAACAAGACAAGCCATCAACTTGTTCTTAATTTCTGTTGTTTGTGACTGAGGAGAGTAGCATTGTGTCTTCCTTCTGAAGTGATGAAAGAGGTAAGTCATCGATATTGTCATAATCCTTGTATGAAGCATTTCTGAAGTGAGCTAAAGGCATTGTGTCTTCTTTCTGGAGTGATGAAAGAGGTAAGTCATCGATGTTGTCATAATCCTTGTATGCAGCATTTCTGATGTGAGTTAAACAGTCCGGGTTATGTCCATATAGAGGATAGTAGGGAGAGCCAATGGCGTACCGTATATGTAATGAAATTAAGGCAAGAACCAATCACGTACTGTATATGTAACAAGGGTCAAAGGTTACGTTGGTTCACTTTGTTCAGATCGCGATATGACCTGACAGATCCACCGATCGAGTGAGACTGTTGGCTACCCGGAAGTATCTTAGCTCCAGTCGATTGGCGACGTTCTACCGTGTTAAAAATTGTAAGATTTCTTCAGGAATAGTTTTCTGAGTTTCTTTACCCTTAACCATATTCGACAAAGAGTTATTGGACGTTTTTCGTTCTCTTTTCCAGCTTTTGGTTAACTTCTCGGCGATTGATCCGGCGCGCGTTTTTCTGAGCGAAGGGTCAATCGTACCGGGAAACGCATGGTGATCGAAAACATCGTGCTCCATCGTGCTCCGATGACCGACTAAAACAGTTGACCCATCTTTGTAAAGCTTGAAAAATTGTGCATACTGCAGATGGCAAGGTTAAATTGAAATTTGACAAAAATAGGCGATATTTGGCGACAAATAACTTACTGTAGATTTACAAGGGTCAAATGCTGATTTCTGGGAGCCGTACCCGGCCAGGAAATTCATCCAAATAAGTAATTTTCAATGTACTAACCACTTGTGTCGGTCACCATCTCGGCCGCACTGAACATTGTGCGTAACGTCTACAACTAAAAACTACCCAGTGCTAAAAATAAAGGGCGAAATCAAGCCGAAAAGTTCCAAACTCGTTGCAATGTACGAGCCAAGGTTTGCATGGTTAAGTATTCATGACGTTGGCGGCGGCAGGTTCGCTGATTGGTCAATCGTACTATCCTCTCTATGGACATAACCCGGACTGTTAAAGGCAATGTGTCATCTTCATCAGATGAACTGCTGATGTCATCAACCACTGCATCATCATCTTTTCCAACACCATCATCTAATTTCACTTCTATATTTTGGTTGGCTTCAACAAGCTGTAGGAGATGTTCTTTCTTTTCCTTTAGGTTTAGTTTAGATCTTCCTTTCAGCTTTTCGCTTTTTTCAACATGGACACCCAGTGACACTAACAAGGACCATAGCTGAAATTGTTGTGTGCAGTCTCCACTCTTTAATTTCTTCACTTGCTGTTTATTAAGGATGATCTTGTTTCCTTGTAGTTGACTCATCAACAGCTCCCTGTGTTTTTCTCTCTTCAGCCTTTGTTCCCTGCGCTTGAGGATTTTCTCTCTTTTCTCTTTCTCCTTCTTTTGCTGAAGAACAACAAGTTGGTGGTCTTTACTGCCGTATATTGCTCTTTCCCTGGTCGCTTCTTTACAAGCAGGCTCAACAATTTTATTTTTGATGTCAGTGTCTTGCTTCATTACCCATTCTGTAGCTTTCTCTCTCTTTGAGGAACTATTGATGATAATGATAACGGATTACTGGATGGTGAAATCTTGCTCATTTGGTCCAACAGTCTGAAATCACTTTCACACTCGTCATTGGTCGCTCCTTTCAGCAATTTTGCCGCTTCAACCTGTTGCACAGAGGGTGTTGAAAACTCTCCGCCTGGCAGGTGTTCCCTGGCATGCTGTTCTAATTTAGTTACTCCCGCCTCACAACAGACTTTCAGTATCTCTTTTACCATGTTGTCAGTTTCATCCTGTCGTCTCACTTCCAAAATATAGGCTTTATGCATTTCATTTCTGACAGCTTCTGGCCGCAGCTTCTCACTTCCCTCGAACAGACATTCAGAATTTTTGTTCCATTCTCAGAGTTTCCGTACACTTTGATCATAAATATCATTCATTTCCAGCACATTCTACACAGACTTTGTCTTCACCATCAAAGGCAGGCAAACCTCATAGTACAAAATGGCGTATGCCCTTTCCTCAGCAAGAATTCTGAGGTCACTGTACCCTTCATATACACTTGCTTCAAGTCTGTTCCAATGTCCCTTAACATCCCGTAGGTCGATGAGATACAGCTGAATAAATTCTCTACCCACGTTGGTTGGTATACTAGTATGGAAGAAGATCAAATAGCGTGATCCTACGATTGGTTTGAATAGCTGTGCCCCTGACTTCTTGTGAACATCTTCTGCAAGGCAAAATGCTTTGAAATCCTTGCCCTTTGCATATTCTTTGTGGCTCTGCTCACAAAGTAACTTGTCAGTCTCATAAATATGCCTCTTTGCTCCATACATTCCTCTGAACTGGACTTGTCCCTCATCCTAACTGTAGAGGAACTTTGCTGAGGCTTATTTGTTCATTGCCTCTGCCATATTGGTCAACTTGTGTGCACCACAGGTGAATGCATGTACCTTTATCTTCTCATCTTTTTCTTCTTGACTCATGTCATCCCACTGTGGTAGAAGCCGCTCAAGTTCCTCAGTTTTCATCTCGCAAAGCAACTTAGTTGTCTTCATTTCAGTTGCAGCCCTATCAGACATTCTGTGTCATCTGCTTTTCCTCCAGCAATTGGTCTTAGTCCAAGTGTGAAAATAGTACGAGAGCCCTTCTCCCTGTCTTCATTATTTGGGGACAAGACAAGCTTATGTGAAATAAATTCAAGCTGCCCTTTTGTCGTCTTGTCAGTCATGTAAGCAATACTTTTATCAGCTCTTTTTGACCATTCTACCAGGCCACGTTGTTACGTGCAGAGAAAACGAACAAAAGGGTGAACTCAGCAGTTAACGTTTAAACAAAATTTATTACAAAAATAAAACTAATTGCTAAGTTAGGGATAGAGTACAAGCTTTAAAAGTGTACAGACTACTTATCTCAGCTGGACGGCAAAGCTCCAGTCTCAGAGTTGTAACAGTCAGTTGGATGAATGAACAGTCCTTGCAGGCTTGAAGCTGCACAAAGTCCACAGTATAAATCCAGCGTTGACAGTGAAGGTCTTGAAAAGTCTTGAGAATGACTACTGCTGGAGTTTAGTAACACACAAGAGACACGATCCCAAAAGTCTGACTGGAAGCTGTGCACGTCCCTTTTATAAAGGCATATAAGAACAATCTAGAACTTTTATTGACATGCTAATTACTGTTCTAAAATTATCTCCCTTACACAACTAATCAACTTTCCAGAACATTCCAACATGACTAATTGAATTCAAGGTTGTGAGGTCATCAAGGGCAGTGACCTTGAGAATGTTCTAGACTAATTGAACTCAGGTCATGATGAGTGTGGGGGAAATGACCTACATAACACACCCCCTCTTCAAAAAAGAAAATTTTTCAAAGAAAATCTTTCTTTTACAAATGTAATCTTGAAAAGGATTTAAGTACTCAAATTTTGTTTTACTCTAAAGTAAAATTTCTTGAAAGTGAACAACAATAAACTCTAAATACGAGAGAGACAGTCTGCAATTAAATTGTCTCTGCCTTTGATATGTCTAATGTCAAGATTAAACTCCTGTAACATTAACTCCATCTTAGCAATCTCTGATTTTTGCCTTTAAATTTCTGCAGAAAAACAAGAGGGTTGTGATCAATATAAACCACTATTGGCTGATTTGAAGAAGTAACATAAACTTCAAAATGCTGTAAAGCTAATATCAAAGATAAACACTCTTTTTCAATTGTAGAGTAGTTTCTCTGGGATTTGTTAAATTTGCGTGAAAAATAGCAAACAGGATGATCTACACCATGACTATCCTCTTGCAATAAAACAGCACCAGCAGCCGTATCACTAGCATCCACAGCTAATTTGAATGGCAAAGTGAAATCTGGTGCAGACAACACTGGAGCACTTTGAAGTATGGCTTTAAGTGTATCAAATGCCTGTTGGCATTGCTCTGACCAAACAAACTTTACTTTCTTTTTAAGTAAGTTAGTCAAAGGCTCAGTAATTGTGGAGAAATTTGGACAGAATTTTCTGTAGTAACCAGCCATACCGAGAAAGCGCATCAGTTGTCGTTTGCAGTTTGGTATGGGAAAACTTGAAATGGCACTGATTTTGGCATCAACAGGTTTTACCTCACCCTGTCCTACAGTATGTCCGAGGTAAGTTACCCTTGCCCAACCAAACTCAGATTTGGCAAGGTTGACAGTCAACATTGCTTTGCTCAGTCTCTCAAAGAACTTCCGCATGAGCTTGATGTGTTCCTCCCAGGTGTCACTATACAGGACGACGTCGTCAACGTAAGCTGCACACCCGTCTAGCCCGGATATGACGTCGTTGATCATCCGTTGGAACGTTGCCGGAGAGTTCTTCATTCGAATGGCATCACCTTGTACTGGAACAATCCGTCTGGTGTAACAAAGGCGGATATTTCACGAGCACGATCCGTCAGAGGGACTTGCCAAAATCCCTTCAGTAGGTCAAATTTCGTCACATACTTGGCTTTTCCCACTCGGTCGATGCAGTCATCAATCCTCGGGATTGGGAAAGTGTCTGTCTTTGTTAAAGTGTTGACCTTCCTAAAGTCCGTGCACATACGATAACTGTGATCTGATTTGGGAACAAGTATGCACGGCGAACTCCAGTTACTTTTACTGGGTTCAATAAAGTCATTGTCCAGCAGGTATTTGACTTCTTCCTGGAGATATTTTGCTTTTGTTGGATTCAGTCTGTATGGATGTTGTTTTACAGGCTTACTGTCCCCAACATCAACGTCGTGATAGATGACGTTTGTCCTCGTTGGAACATCTTGAAACAGGTGTTTATATTCGTGGAGCAGTTCTTTCACCTGTTGTTGTTGTTCTGGCTGGAGGTGTGCCAACTTTGTAGACTCCAGCTTCTCCAGGATTTCTGAGTTCTGAAGCTTGACCGAGCCCAGCTTTGAGTTTAGAGTATTTTCACTCAAGTCAGTTTCAGTATCACTATCTTCATAATGGCCAGAACTGACTGTACTGACAGGCTTGTTTTAGTAGGATTATCCCTATCCAAATATGGCTTAAGCATATTTATGTGACATAGCTGTTTTTGTTTTCGCCTGTCAGGTGTTATTATGATGTAATTTAAATCACTCAATTTCTTATCAATTAGGTATGGCCCAAAGTAACGAGCATGGAGTGGTTTGCCAGGAATTGGAAGTAGAACAAGAACTTTTGACCTGGTTCAAACTTCCGTTTTGAGGTGTTTTTATCATATTTGGTTTTCATTGACTGCTGAGATGACTCAAGATTTTCTCTGGCTAATTCACATGCTTTAGAGAGTTTTGTACGAAAATCTGACACATATTGCAAAATATTCAGACAATCATCATCGTCTGATAGGAATTTCTCTTTAACGAGCTTAAGTGGGCCACGGACTGTATGTCCAAATACAAGCTCAAATGGGCTAAAACCAAGAGACTCTTGAATTGACTCTCTAACAGCAAAGAGCAGAAAATGAATTCCTTCATCCCACTGCTTCTCTGTGTCAAAACAGTAGGTCCTAATCATGTTTTTCAAAGTTTGATGAAATCGCTCAAGAGCACCCTGACTTTCTGGATGATAGCGGATGACCTATACTGTTTAATGCCTAGCTGATCCATTACTTGTTGAAAATTCCAGACATAAAGTTGGAGCCTTGATCGGACTGGACACATTTAGGGAGGCCAAATAAAGTGAAAAATTTGACTAAGCTCTCACTATAGTCTTTGTCTTTATATTTCTCAGTGGTATGGCTTCGGGGAACCGAGTTGATGTACACATATTGTCAGCATGTACTCATTTCCTGATCTTGTTTTTGGTAGGGGCCCAACACAGTCTATTAGTATCCTACTAAATGGTTCTTGAAATGCAGGAATTGGCTGTAAAGGGGCCTTTGGAATGGTCTGATTTGGCTTTCCTACCATTTGACATGTGTGACAAGTTTTACAGAAATGTGCTACATCCTGCCTGAGATTAGGCCAATAAAAGTGACTGAGAATTTTATGATAAGTTTTCCTGACTCCTAAGTGACCAGCCCAGGGGGTTTCATGGGCCAGGCGCAATATTTCAGCATGGTAGGGCTTTGGAACCACAATTTGATGTTTTATAGCCCAATCGTCATCAACCAAAACATCTGGAGGTCTCCATTTACGCATGAGAATACCAGATTTTGTATAATAGGAAACAGAGCTATCTGAAGTTTTACCTTCATCATCTACCCTGTCAAACAAAGACAAAATATCTGGGTCTTTGTGTTGTTCTGCAATGAGATTTGATCTAGAAAATGTCTGACTTTGGTCAGCAGAAGTTTTACTGGAAGTTTCAAATCCACGAGGGATAACGGAATGATCCGTGTCAAACACCTGACTGAGAAAGGTGTCATTTAAGTCAACATCTGTGACATTATTTTTGAGAGTATTTTGATTCTCGGAAGTTTTCTTTGACATGGCTCGAGTAATGGCACATGAAGGAAATAAATCGGGTATCTCTTGTTCAATTGGCTCTGGATCCTGATCTAAAGTAGGATTATCAGTCACAAGTGGATTAGTAATGACCTTGTCCCCAGCAAGGTCGTTTCCAAGAAGAAGGTGAATCCCTTCAAAGGCAAAAAAGGCCTAATACCTAAAGTCACAGGTCCAGAAACAAAGTCCGAAGACAAATAGACATTATGGAGAGGAACAGGAATGTAGTCATGCAATCTACCCCCTTAATAAGAACTTTAGAACCTGAAAATGACTTTTCAGAAAACGGCAGGGTATCTGCCAACAAAAGAGACTGGGAAGCCCCGGTATCTCTTAAAATTTTGACAGGGTAGCGGAAGAGAAATCACTAGAAAGTGATATAAAACCATTATGAATAAATGGCTCGAAAATACCCATAATGTTCGAAAATACCCATAATGCTATCTTGAGAAGAATTGACCTTGACCTCATTAATTGGGGATGAGAGGGGTTTAACCTCAGAAAATGTGTTGCACACATTATTAGACTCTAATTGAGTTGATGAAGAAATAAAGCCGGTGGGCTTAGATCCACTTTGACCACTTTGACCTTCACGTTTTCTTTTCAATTTGAAACAATCTGACATTAAATGGCCGTCTTTCTTACAATAATTACAAGAAAGTGTACCAAACTGTTTGTCAGAAGGAGATTGAGACTTGGGATCTGATGATGTGGGAGTGTATTTGAACTCTGTGAACTGTTGTCATTTGATTTTCTACTCTCCTTTGAAAAATTCTTGGATGAAAAGGACGAGTTAAATTTACCTGCATTGTTTCTGTATGGAAAAGGACTGGGATGGTTTGCTGTGAAATGAAGATTTGTGGGTCAATGAATAATCATCGGCCAAACGTGCAGCAACCTCCAATGTATCTGCCTTTTGTTCATTGATAAACGTCTTGATGTCACTCCGAATGCACCTCTTAAATTCTTCAATCAAAACAAGCTGTCGTAATTTGTCATAATTCTGACTGACCTTTTCAGAAGAGCACCAACGATCAAACAGTTGTTCTTTTGTTCGAGCAAATTCAACGTAAGTTTGATCCTTCACCTTCTCACAATCCCTAAATTTCTGACGGTAAGCTTCAGGCACCAACTCATAACCCTTGAGAATTAATTCCTTCACAGAATCATAATTTGAAGCCTGCTCTACTGACAACTGAATGTAAATTTCTCTGGCTTTACCCACCAAAGCACTCTGCAAAAGCATAGACCAGGACTCCTTAGGCCAATTCAGACTCTGAGCAATTTTCTCAAAATGAAGGAAATATTTATCAACATCCTTTTCTTGGAAAGGGGGAACTAACCTGAAATGCTTAGTGATGTCAAACTTGTCTGAAGGGAAGAATTTTCCTGACTGTCCAAGCTCTAAACGTTTTATTTCTACCTGCAATCGCTGTTCTTCTAATCGCAATTCTTTTCTCTCTGTCTTTCTTCCATTTCTAATCTTTCCTGCCTTTCTTTTTCTTTCTGTCTTTCTTCCATTTGCAATTCTTTTTCTTTCATTTGTAATTCTTTTTCTTTCTGTCTTTCTTCCATTGCTAACTTTTCACGTGCCAAATCTGCCTGTATTTCTAACTCTAATTTTCTGAGTTCAAAGGAAGACTCAGGTTCATAATCTTTTAGGGCAGACTCCTCAAAATGGCCTGAATTAACTAAATGTTTTGCAATCTTGAACTGTATTTCTCGCTTGCGCATAGATCTTTTGACATCTACTTTAAGGAAATTTGCCAGTGCTATGAGGTTGTCTTTTCTGAGGGAATTAAATGTGTCCTGATCAAGGTCATCCATAAATTCGTCTGGCTTGAATTCCGCCATGATTAAATTTCGCTGAGTTCACAGTATACAGTAGTTTTGAAAAGGCTAGCAAAATGTTGTCAAACGGCTCAAAATGTTCGTACCCGGACGAGCCCCCAATTTTGTTACGTGCAGAGAAAACGAACAAAAGGGTGAACTCAGCAGTTAACGTTTAAACAAAATTTATTACGAAAATAAAACTAATGGCTAAGTCAGGGATAGAGTACAAGCTTTAAAAGTGTACAGACTACTTATCTCAGCTGGGACGGCAAAGCTCCAGTCTCAGAGTTGTAACAGTCAGTTGGATGAATGAACAGTCCTTGCAGGCTTGAAGCTGCACAAAGTCCACAGTATAAATCCAGCGTTGACAGTGAAGGTCTTGAAAAGTCTTGAGAATGACTACTGCTGGAGTTTAGTAACACACAAGAGACACGATCCCAAAAGTCTGACTGGAAGCGTGCACGTCCTTTTATAAAGGCATATAAGAACAATCTAGAACTTTTATTGACATGCTAATTACTGTTCTAAAATTATCTCCCTTACACAACTAATCAACTTTCCAGAACATTCCAAACATGACTAATTGAATTCAAGGTTGTGAGGTCATCAAGGGCAGTGACCTTGAGAATGTTCTAGACTAATTGAACTCAGGTCATGATGAGTGTGGGGGGAAATGACCTACATAACAACGTAAAGTAGCTAACTGTCCTGCCTCACCCAACAATAAAACGCCAGGCAATGATGGTCTCACGGTAGACTTTTATAGACATTTTTGGCCTCTACTTGGCAATCACTTAGTGAATGCCTTAAATCACAGTTATCAAAAAGGGGAATTCTCTACATCACAAAGACAAGGAGTGATCATTCTCTTGGAGAAAAAAGGAAAAGATCGTAGATATATAAAAAATTGGAGGCCAGTGTCATTACTCAATGCAGACTATAAAATTGCTACAAAATATTTGGCTAAAAGAGTACATAAAGTGTTACCAAAAATAATTCATGAGACACAGTCTGCATTTGTTAAAAATAGATACATTGGGGATGTGATAAGACTGGTTGAAAGTATTATGACATATACAGATGAGAGGAAACTACCCGGACTTCTACTAACTATAGATTTCGAGAAAGCATTTGATAGTCTGGAATGGAAATTTTTGATAAATTCATTGAAGTCTTTTAATTTTGGAGAAAGTTTCATAAAATGGATAAAATCACTGTACAGAAACATCTCCAGTTGTGTAATGAATAGAGGTACATCCACTGGGTACTTCTCATTGGGCAGAGGTGTCAGACAAGGAGACTGTATTTCTCCGGCTCTCTTTATTCTGAGTTTGGAATTGTTTTTGATTTCAATGCGTAACAATAACAATATTAGAGGTATAAATATAAATAATCAACAGATAAAAAAATGCTACATTCGCAGATGACTTGACATGTTTCTTGCATGACATAAAATCTGCAAAACATCTCTTTGGTCTTCTTGAAAAATTCCATAAAGTTTCTGGTCTGAAGATCAACTATGATAAGTCTGAAGCCATGTGGCTAGGTACTATGAAAAAATCGAAGAAAACTCCCTCCGGGTAAAATGGCAAAAGGCCCTATAAAAATTGTTGGTGTTTATGTATCACACGACCATGAGATAGCTGGCAAGCTGAATACTGTTGGACCAATAGAAAAACTACAAACTACCTTAAACATGTGGAAAACTAGAGATCTCACCTTACTGGGTAAAATTCAGATAATTAAATCATTAGCCCTGTCCCAAATTCAATATATTATGAGTATGACTATGGTTCCTAAAAACAAACTAAAAGAAATTAACAAATGTTATTTCAATTTCTATGGAAAGGTCCAGATAAGGTTGCCAGGTACACAATGGTAGGAAATGTAGAAAATGGAGGACTAAGAATGCCAAATATTTTTGCAATGTATAATGCCACAAGAATAGATTGGATCAGAAGGTATTTTAATGAACAAAATAACCACCCATGGAAACTATTTTTTACTAGTTTACTAAAACCAGTTGGAGGTTTAAAGTTATTACTGAAATGTAATTTTAAAGTAGAATTACTGCCATTGAAAATCAGTGGTTTCTTTTACAGTATGTTGAAAACATGGGAAGAGTTAAATTTGAAAAAACCACACTGTGAAAATAATTTGAATCCAAGAAAAACTATTTTATGGAACAATAAGGACATCTTGATTGGAAAACGTTCTATTTTTACCAGGATTTTGTAGATGCAGGATTCCTATATTTAGAACAATTGTACAACGAAAATGGCCAAAAGCGGGACTGGGATTCTGTACACAATAATGGTATCCTCAATCATCCATTTTGAAATGGTTTGGACTAAAAAGTGTTATCCCAGCCAACATACAAGTGAATCAGCAAAGTACAGCTGATGATGAAGATGAAGTAAAAATTGTATCGAAACACAGGTCAATCAGTGTGGAACTGTGTAATATAAAAGTAATCACACAGCTGATTAATGACATTAATTTTATACCACCAAAATCAGAACTGTTTTGAACATGAATTTAAAATCAATGTTACTAACTGGAACGAAATTTATCATCTTCCATTTAAGGTAACTATCGACTTTAAGTTGAGAGAATTTCAGTTTAAAATTTTACACAATATCCTGTATACGAATGCTAGACTGAGTAAAATGAACATACCCACAGTTGATAATGCTCTTTGTTCTTTCTGCAAGAACAAAGAAGAAACTTTACTCCATATTTTACATGATTGTCAACATGTGCAACTATTTTGGGAAGCATTTTTCATGTTATGGGGACAAAAATTAAAATTGAGAGTAAGACCAAAAATATGGCAGATCATACTAGGTGATCCCAAACTTTCTAGTATTGTGAATTTCCTACTGCTTATTGGTAAAAGGTACATTTATATTTGTCGTTGTAAAAAGACCTTGCCTAACTTTACAGCATACAAAAGATTTGTGAACTCTATACAAAAAACTGAGTATCACATTGCCTTGAGAAAAGATACAATTTTTTGCCCATAATAAAAAGTGGAGAATTTACAGTACTAATATCCACCAAGACCCTAGCACAACAGACATACACAATAATGATGTATGATCACTACTTTATTGATTTCTGTAATGTCTTTTTTTTTTCTCAGATTTAATGAGACATGTATTTGAAAATTTTTGATAACTCCAATAAAAACGTTAAAACAAAAAAAAAACAAAAAAAAAACTGTCCTGCCTCACTTTTCATTCGCTGAGCTGTAGACCGTTTGGGAAGTTTGAGTTCTTTGGTTTCAATTGATGATAAATGCTTCAAAACTGTCCTCACGACCGGTTCAATTTGATTGGCACTGACGCCTAGAGTGAGTAAGTGATAGTACACAAGTCTTATTTCTGTTTTGTATGCTCCTCTCTTTCCCTGTGTTTCCATATTTGTCAGTTCCTTGATTCTTTTCTGGAGTTCATCTTCTTTTTCTTTTAGCTGACTAGCAAGTTCATTTACAATCCCTTCTAGGAGAACAGTTGCTGCCTCCCTATCTTGCTCAATATTCATTTCAGCCTCTGCTATACGCTGTTTCAATCGTGAAGATTCTTTTTCTTTCTGCAACACTTTTGAAGATAGCGATTTCTTCTCTTTCCCTGCTGCCCTTAATTTTTCAGTTATTATCCTGGTACTTTGACTTTCAGCCTGGTTTTTTATAGATTCATCCAACAGAGTCATGGTTGCATTTTCCCATCTCGTTGCTTCTTCCTTACTTCTCTTTTCTTCTTCCTTAATTTCATCTCTCTCTTTTGTGAGTGTGTCACATTTTCGCTTCATTTCCTCCAATTCTTTTAAATCAGCAACAGACTTCTGTACTACTGTGCTCATCTCACTTACTTTTTGCAAAGCGGTATCTCTCTCTCTCAAAGCATCTCGAACTCTGACACCGACGGCTTGACAATATGAGTCCCTTTCATCAGCAATTTTGCTTAGTTTTATTTTCACTCTGCTTGCTTGAACTTCAGCTTTTCTCTTCAATTCTTTGAGCTGTGCTTTACTTGGGGATTTTGAAAAACTTACACCACTTCTCAGACACTGGCGAGTTGGATCAGAAAATGAGGTTTCAATGGGAGGAATAATGTCATCATAAGCAGGTGGTGCCATGTCCATCTGTACCACTTCTTCATATGTTGGTAAGGTTGTTTAAGGTGGGGTTGAAGATAATCCAACTTCTACGGGTGCAGAAAATGATGTTGGCTGCAAATCAGCATTGCATGTCTTTGTATATGAGAGAAAAAGGCCAGGTAAATCTGTCACTGAGAAATGCTTCAATGTTAGGCAGGAGTGTAGATGCATTACGGTGTCGTGACTTCCTGTACTTAATAAGCAGTGCATTGTACTTGCTTTCAAGCCTTTTGACCTTCAGCTGTAGATGCTTTTGACCTCTATGTTGCATGTCAACTGCAAACATTTCTTGCAACAAGTGGATCAGAAGCAATGTTGGATTGGTTTTGAAGTGGGATGACAGTTTCTCACTGGTGAATTTCAATTCCAGGATTTCTTTGTTTGTTGGTGGAGTGTATGCCTGTATACTGCATCTCTCTGTGATATCATATCTTGAGGGGGAGAAACAGAAAAAAATACAGACTTTAATACAAATGTACATAGGCAAAGATATTTTTCTTAGACATGCTACATTTATTGTAGATATGCTGCTAAAAGCACAATTTATATCAACAAACGTATATTATCTGCATGGAGCTCTGTGCTCTTAAAAGCTTGAAATGAGAAAACACTATGTATTTGTAGCTTACTGTTCAATAAAACACAGATCACTGTTAATGTAACATTTTAATTCAAAATGCAAAACACAGCCACAATTACATAGTATTTTCACACTTCATGTCAACTGTTAGCGTTTGCAAATAAAGCACTTTAAATGTTTTATCTGCATATAGCTTTGTGCTCTTAAAGCCCCAGTATTTGTAACTTTTAACAATTTTTTTCATATTTTTGATTAAAATGACATCCTCAGTATGTGAAAGTAGACCATAATTAATACTGAATCGCATGCTTTGCATGCCCAGCCCGCCTCACGATTAACAGTAAAAGGGGTGAAAAATGACTTCTTGTCCGGACCAGAAGTCAGCTTTGTTGACACACGAAACCAAACGTAATCACACCACCGCGCATGGTCAAACACAGGTACGCAAGTTTTACTGTGGCGTCCGTAGAAACCATACGCTCTTCGAAAAGGTCTGGTCAAGGTCTGGTCCATCGAAACTGGAGACTCAGCTAAAAACGCGCGAAAGTTTGGTGAAATACCGGAAAGATATAAATATGTATTACTAAGTGTTTACAGATTGTTCCGACTATAATGAGCCGTGAAAACATGTGTCTTGAACAGCTAAACTAACGACGGAGGCAGTCGATTGTAAGCTTCATGCAAGGCACTGCACGTTGTGACCGATGGTACGGAGATCAAGTTTGCTGAATGAATTGAGAGAGAAAAACATATATGAATAAAATTCAACACTTCCCCGTTGTAATCATTGAACTAGTCGTTTCTTCCATTATGGAGTATGATAAAAATTTCATTGAAAATAAATGACGGGACTGATTCTGCTCCGTCTACTCAAACGAAGTTTAGTGTACGGCCAGGCTACGCTGTAGGCAACACAGCCTATCAACTTCGCATATCGTTGCCGTACGGCGTAATTGAAAACGCTCAGAAAGGAAAAATTATATCTTGAATGCAGTACAAAAGTCTTACTTATTAAATTTAAAAGTATTTCAAAATAATATCGAACGTAACGGGTATCTAATCCTCACAAGGACTACAGTAGTACAACAAGTATCGGCTAGCTGCGATGCGATTGAGCTCAGGCATTGTAAGCTTAGAAGTTCGAACACAAGAGAGATCCCGGCCTCACTACAAAGTCGTACCCTGCGCACCCAGCCGGACAGCAAACTATTAAACCTCTTGGTTTGATTCTGTTGTTTATACATTTTTTGTATAAAATTCATGATACATATCTGACTTTCACAACTGTACAATTTGCTCAGGACTGTGAGTTTGGCTGTAGTTTACAGACGATCGGAGGGAGCTAAGGCAGGCCCCAAATTTGCATGGACCATGCCCGGGACAATTATAGACGCAGCTCGATGAGAAAGTCATTCACATAAACCTAAATGAAGTGATCAATACAAAACTTTTAAACATCACTGGTTCTGAAAATTTATGATCAACGGTTCTGACCTACGGATTTTACACTGCGACGTTGTTTTTTGTGTGTTTGGCCGGCTACTAGCCCTGTAAGGCTGTACTACATGGAGGTAGTAGACTGTACAAGTGCAGCAGGGCCGGGCCGAGATTGGTGTGGGGCCTGCAGCAAGGTAAAATTGACAGCGTCCATTGCAGAATGCCCGCGTGTTATCCTTTCTCGTTTGGGAGGAAATTTACCGCTGTATTCAGAATGCCTTTTTACCAGTATAAAAGCTCAGTAACTGATGCATCAAGAGCCAAGAGTCTGTAAATTTCTTAGCAGTAGCTCCATTGTTTTTTTCTAAATTTTCGCTGAGATACAGCAGCTAGCAGTGCGTATACTGGTCCCGATCATTCTGACTCAGGCGTTCACAACTGTTTAGGGAGCCGTCATTATTTACGATTTGGGGGGTCGGAGGAATTACATTAGAAACTCCGAAATTTTGAGTCACACCCCAGCCAACCATGATGACTTTGAGTAACCCCCTCTCTAACAGAAAGTTGGCTTACCCGAGCCCATGTAACAATATGTGGATATAAAAGCTCACCTAATAAGCAGTCTCTGACCATATAGTATTGTTAAATTTGATGGGTAGCATGTCATCATGGTACGGTTAAATGTTCAAATGGTTGTTGAACTCAAGTCAAACAAACTATACATTTCTATGATAATAAAAGCATGCATTCACAACAGTTCAGTTTTTTCCTAGATCCTGTGCACTTAAAGTGATATCTGTCGCGAACATTTCTCCATGACCCAGCCTCTCCTTCAAACCCTGGTAGCGACTGCAGAAAACTACTGTGTGACATCATCATCACCACTGTTGATCCTCATCTTTAATGTCGCTGGTGCCATTGCGTATATGAACAACGATATCATTCTCATCGTCACTATCTTCTCTTTCATAATAAGTATTGCTAGTAGTAGCAGCTACTTGTAGTTTTTTGCCTTGCTTCATCTAGTTGATATTTATTTGTACTGTCAGAGTATTTATTTTCTTTTTATTTAATATGTATCAGAGTAATATTATCAGAGTAATATATATATAATCAACTAATCATTATGTCATTGAGGACAGAGTAAGACAAAGAAAAAACATTTTGAGCACCCCCTTTATAACTTTCAATTTTTGAATGACCCCCAGGTCGTAAATACTGACGGTTCCCTTACTTGCTGCCAAAGGCCATCGCGTTCACTGCATTCGACAGCCTATCATACATTGCCAAACTATGTTGCTTCGATTTCGCAATCACCTTGCCGCTAAAGCAACAATCAGCTTGAATTTATTACTTCAAGTTACTAAATTTTGATAGCTATTTGCTTACAGAAGTGAGCCAAGTGTATATAGTGTCGTCTTGATTTTACATCAGTACCCGGAGTTCTGAGTGACCAACTGCAATGCAGGGTGCGCATCGGTGCACTGCCGACTGCAGTTTGAATAATCCGTATATAACGCACACGGTACCAGAATAGAATGTTAGCCTCCTCTGCCAAAGTTCTGTATCCTCTGAAACACAGTAGCAGTACGTATTTGAACGGAGAAGAACAAAATAAAACCATTCGCAGGTCATTCAGCAGGCGACCATGGGCGATTACCCAGGCAGTGTGGCGTGGCATGGCAAGGCCCCAGGAATGTTGCAGGCTCGATGATGTCATCAGAATCGGCGTTCTAGATCACGTGCACAGCCTACAAGTTGTCAACAAACCCGCGCGGCAATCCAACTCGATCGGGCAATATTTAGCGTTTGTATGTCACTACAGGAGCACAAATTTGGCTTATTTCTTTACTGAGCAACATTTCACGATGGATGTAAGAGAATAATTATGTAATTTCGAACATAAAAAAGGTTAAAAGTTACAAATACTGGGGCTTTAAATGCTTGAAATTAGAAAATACTACAGCCTATGCATTGCAACTTACAGTTAAATAATACACATATCAGCACACAGCCACAAATCATTATTTTCACACTTACAGACCTATTGTAATGTCAACAGTTAGAATAAGCACCACAATCACCTTAAAATTGCCTTACATTTTTATAATAATAGAAAAACATGATTGAAATACACACCACAGCACACATTTACCTTCACCTAGCCACAGCCAGAAAATGTAAAAAAATACTTACTGCAATACATGTGTTATACACTTATGATATTGTTAAAATGTGCACCACATTGATCTTAAAATTGTTTTAAGTCTGTACAAACTTTTTTAAAAGAATAAAATTAAAATACACTGAACAGCACACATTTACCATCACCAAGCTATAAATGCAAAATGTAAAATAACTTACTACAATATAATACACTGATGATGACTGATATTGTGGACAGTTACCTGGAAAAATATTTTATGAAAGACATATTCAATTTTTGAAAGGAACTTTTTAAATGACTATAATTATGAACAACTTAAACGCACTTGTAAAAGATGTAACTATCGTAAGTAACGTTTATTCAGCCGTAACAAAAAGCCAAGGGTGTCAACATGACATGTCACTTACCATATAAAATGGTGATACAATGACAGCAGTCAAAGAAATTAACTATTTCTATTTCAGCTAATTGTGTATTTGAATACTTAATGACCTATAAAGTTAATTTGTGGTGAATATTGTTCATTATGTTGATCATAATACTTTTAATGAAGTTGCAAACATGTGGCAAAGGTTCAAATTTTACACATAACTGCAATATATAATGAAAAACGTGAGCTGTAACAGTTCATATCTGGTTTTTAACAATGTCGGGGAATGAAAACGTGACAGAAAGCTATGATACAGGCATCGGGAAATGCAAGAAAGTACAAGAAATATTCGTTTTAACAATGTTTGGGAATGAAAACATGGCATAAAGATATGATACAGACGTCGGGAAATGAAATAACGAACAAGAAAATATTTGTTTTTATAAATGTCGGAGAATGAAAGGGGACATAGAATACACAACAGGGGCATGGGGAAATGGAAGACAGAACAAGAAATATTCGTTTTTGACAATGTTGGGGAATGGAAACATGACATAAAGATACGATACAGGAGGGGAAATGAAATAATGACCGAGATAATATTCGTTTATATCATTGTCGGGGAATGAAAACGAGACATAGAATACACAGCAGAGGCGTAGGGAAATGCAAGAATGAACAAGAAATATTCGTTTTAAAAATGTCGGGAAATGAAAACATGACATAAAGACATGATAACAGGCATCGGGAAATGGAAGACAGAACAAGAAATATTTGTTTGAACAATGTCAGGTAATGAAAACATGACATAAAGACATGATACAGGCATCGTGGGAAATGGAAGACAGAACAAGTAATATTTGTTTTTATCAATGTCGGAGAATGAAGGGGGACATAGAACACACAATAGGGGCATGGGGAAATGCAAGAAAGAACAAGAAATATTCGTTTTTTAACAATGTCGCGGAATGAAAACATGACATAAAAATACGATACAGGTGTCGGGAAATGAAATAAAGAACAAGAAAATATTCCTTTTTATCAATGTTGTAGAATGAAGGGGGACATAGAATACACAACAGGGGCATGGGGAAATGGAAGACAGAAGAAGAAATATTCGTCTTTGATAATGTTGGGGAATGGAAACATGACACAAAGATACGATACAGGCATCGCGGGAAATGGAAGACAGAACAAAAAATATTCGTTTTCAACAATGTCGGGAAATGAAAATATACGATACAGGCGTCGGGAAATGGAAAACAGAACAAGAGACATAGAATACACAACAGGGACATGGGGAAATGCAAGAAAGAATAAGGAATATTGGTGTTTATCAATGTCGGGGAATGAAGACATGACAAATTTACGATACAGGCGTCAGGGAAACGGAAGTAAGAACAAGAAATAGTCGTTTGTATTTATGTCGGGAATTGCAAAGGAGACATAGAATACACGACAGGGGCATCGGGAAATGCAAGAAAGAATGAGAAATATACTTGTTTTTATCAGTATCGGGGAATGAAAACACGATAGAACAATACGATACAGGTGCCAAAAAATGAAAGAGAACAAGAATATTTGTTTTTATCAGTGTCGGGAAATGAAAACGAGGACAGAAAAATAGGATAGGGAAATGCGTTGAAGTACAAGAAATGTTCGTATTTATTAATGTCTGGGATTGAAACTAGTCTGAAACAGACAACAAATATTTGTTTTATTAGTTTTGGGGATAAAAACAAGACAGACGATAATGCAGGTGACAGGAAATAAACGGCAGCCGAATAATTCGTATTATACCTTGGCTTACCAAACGTGATTTATGAAATAACATACGTCTCAAAAAAAATCAACTTTCATGGATTTCTTGCTTCCATAATACCATCGACATTAGAATTGCCTCAACTATTCGTTTTTGAAGGGATCACTTGTTTAACATAGCTGAAAAGATACAGAAAACATTTTATACACTGCTTGTACAAACATGGACACCCGCGATCGGGCTTGTTGGAGACTTTCTAGGAAATTTGACAGTTCTCTGAATTTCAGAATGAACGCTGTAATTACGCTGTAGTTATGCTAATAGTTGAATTGTACAGTATCGGGCTTGTTGTGTCACGTGTGGGTAGGTCGGGAGAGCAATCTCATCATCTATTGTCAATTATGCATGAGCTGGAGTAGCTCATTAACGCCGGTTCTCCGGAGCTGCAAGGCGTCGCGACAGATCGCTACGTGTCCCGCGGGATTGCTCGTGATCACGACCACTTTGATTTTGACAAGTTCCCTTAATATGAGGTCACTCAACTTGTAAAACGCTATCATTACGGAGCGAAGTGAGTCGGATGAACAGCATGTGATTGAATGTCCAAAACCTGAAATCGTCTGAAAACTGTCACACTGAGTGTACTGTGCTGCAGCTACAACATGCAATGCATTGAATCGATACACTCAGGCGCGAGATTGCTCCACTTTTTATAAAATAAATTCAACCGTGAAAAGTTCAAACTGAGACTGATATTTCCTCGTACTTTCAAATGTGTCCCGAGCATTCTACTCGCGCTTTGTTCTTCAGACTCAGAATCTGACTCTGATTTGGAACTACTCGTCCCGGATGCCTGGGGTTGCCTATGCGCCTTCAAGGTAATTCCCCTCGAAATCACTTTCTGAATTCTGGTCAACACTGTCCTCGCTGGAAGCAACTTGAAGTCCTTGCAGCTGGATCGCTGGTGTGGCTTCCTTGCCAGTGTTTACTGGGCGTCTGTGAGCACTGTTTATATAGCTGACTTTGTTTGTGGTCTAATTTATGCAAGGACCACTAAGTACACTTTCGTGACAAAAGCGTGGTACAAATGACGTCAAATTGTACCTGTTGGTCAATATGCAAATACCGCTGCCTGGCTCGGTTGGGAAGAGGCCCCCTGATCACCAGGCATGAAAAAGGAGTCAAATTTTGCCCTTCGCGCACAACTTTCCGAACTGACACTATATGCAATCCATAGACAGGTCCCCAAGCTGAGTTTTTGAAGGGAAAAAATAAAAACTTCGGAAATCATGTCATAGGCCCTTTTTAAATGGAACTCCCTGGACTTTGAAGGATTCTATCCGTTTTGTTGTGTTTTTACATATGCAAATAAGGCTACCAGTTTATCACAAAGTTAAGTATTATTTACATAATATCCTTCAGAGGATATTTTCTATGTATATCTCATTGTCCTTCTGTATTTTGGTATCATAAAACAAAATGTGTTTCATGACATATTATGCAGGATTTACCAAATATAATATGTTTTCCATAAGGTACTTTGACTCATGGTCCGGGTGTATACCAAGTGGTTAAGTGTGGTTCTTCAGGTCACAATATCCGTAGCCGTCCATCATTGAAGGCATCACCAGTTGGTATGATGGTTCATGGAAATCAGTTAACTGTTATGCAGGATGTAAGTAATCAATATTTGTATCTTCACTTTGTGTTAACAATGGAAACATTTCCTCACTTTCAGTTGTCAGTCAGTGACTGAAAGTGGACACACCCATTACTACAAAATCACCCATTGAAGCTGCTACTGATGATAGGAATTTTTTTTCGTAAAACTAAAAAGTTATAATATATATATATATATATATATATATATATATATATATATATATATATATATATATATATATATAATATGAAAGTTCATTGCAAGTATTGCTGGCAGAGTGCTCGATGGTGCAGATCCAGAGCAATATAGTGTAGGTTAACAGGAACTAAGGCAGTTTCAAGGTAGGCGTTGTATTACTGGTCAGTTTCGTGTAGGTAGAACCTACACTCATCAGATACCATAGCCTATTGAACAAGAACGCGGGTGCTCAACAGAAGATATGCGTGTACTGGACTGAATATGTAAATGAGCCTGAAGTTGAATCGCAGTAAAAAATGAATGGGGAGTGACAGATGGTGATGATTTGCCTGTCTCATGAAAAGCAGTCAGGTAACGAAATTCTCTGGGAGAAATTTGCTGGAGCGGCGACATGTGTTAACGAGTTCATTGCGTTTGTTGAGGGTGGCCATTTGGGGTTTGCATATTATAAAGTATTTTTAGTCCCCACGGACACCGTCCGGGGGGACTTATAGGTTTGGTCATGTCCGTGCGTGCGTGCGTCCGTGTGTGCGTGTGTGCGTCCGTGCGTGCGTCCGTTCGTTCACGCAGATATCTCAGAGATGCAAGAAGCGATTTCATTCAAACTTGGTACAAGGATCACTTCATATGTCATACAGATGCACGTCGATTTGTTTTGTGATACGATCCAATATGGCCGCCAGGCGGCCATTTTATTACGATTTTTTCATGTACAGAGCAATAACTCAGACATGTTTCAACCGATTTTATTCAAAGTTGGTACAAGGACATTGACCAATGTCATAGATATGCACGTCATTTTGTTTTGTGATACGATCCAATATGGCCGCCAGGCAGCCATTTTATTACGATTTTTTCATGTACAGAGCCATAACTCAGACATGTTTCAACCGATTTTATTCAAAGTTGGTACAAGGACATTGACCAATGTCATAGATATGCATGTCAATTTGTTTTGTGATACGATCCAATATGGCTGCTGTGTGGCCATTTTGTTACGATTTTTTCATATGCAGAGTCATAACTCAGGCATATCTCAACCGATTTTATTCAAAGTTGGTACAAGGACATTGACCAATGTCTTACATATGTACGTCGATTTGTTATGTGATATGATCCAATATGGCTGCTAGGCAGCCGTTTTATTACGATGTTTTCATGTACAGAGCAATAACTCAGACATGTTTCAATGGATTTTATTCAGTTGGTACAAGGAGATTGACTAATGTCATACATATGCATGTCAATTTGTTATGTGATACGATCCAATATGGCTGCCTTTCGGCCATTTTGTTACGATTTTTTTCATGTCGAGGGCCATAATACTCTAAGGCATATCTTAACCGATTTTATTCAAAGTTGGTACAAGGACATTAACCTATGTCATACATACATATGTAAGTCAATTTGTTTCTTGATATGATCCAATATGGCTGCATGGCAGCCATTTTGTTACAATTTTTTCGTGTCCATAGCCAAAACTTAGGCATGTCTCAACTAATTTTATTCACCGATTTTATTCAAACTTAGTACAAGGACATTGACCTATGTCATACATATGCACATTGATTTGTTTTATGATACAATCCAATATGGCCGCCTTGTGGCCATTTTTTTCTGATTTTTTCATGTCAGGAACCATAACTCAGACATGTATCAAGCAAATTTATTCAAAGTTGGTACAAGCACATTGACTTATTTATACATATGTATGTCGATTGGTTTCACGAGATGGTCCAATATGGCCACATGGTAGCAATTTTGCTATGGTTGTTTCATGTCGAGAGCCATAACTCTGGCAAGTCTCAACTGATCTTATTCAAAGTTGGTACATGTACATTGACTTACGTCATACATATACATGTTGATTTTTTAAACAGTAAGATCAAATATCGCTGCATGGCAGTGATTTTGTTACAATTTTCAGATGTGCAGAGCCATAACTCAGACATATTTCCACCAGTATCATTCAAAGTTGGTACAAGGACATTGACCTATTTCATACATATGCTCGTCAATTTGTTTCACGTCATGTAGCAGCAACATGTCAATTATTGAAGTTTCGTAAGTAGGCTGATATGTCAAGAAATACGTACTGCATCAAATTCATGAAACTTTATACAGATGTTAACTGATGTTAAGGTCACATTGCTTTAACATTGAAAAAGACATTTATCAGTGTCATTTTAATTAATTTAGAATTGCATAAGTAATGAACTTTCCTAATTAGGGTGATATAGCCACAAATTAATACAACGTCAAATGTGATGAAACTTGATACAGATGTTGATCTCATAGTGTTGTAAATACTGCATCAAACTTTATGAAATATGGTACCAATGATAATCTGTTCAGTGTTAGATTGTATGCAAAAATGTTTTGCAACATCCTGTTGATTAATTCCTAGTTGACTCATTTTATGACCTTTAGGATGGTGGCCTACATTGGTTTTATGTTTTCATCACCATGGAACTCATTCTTGGCCATTGAGCGCCATCTGTATCAAAGTATTTTTATCACAGACCTAATTAATGAAGAGGACTCTATCCTCTTAGGACATGTAATCAAAGTACCCATTAACAAGTGGGGACTGTGTCATCAACGATGACTTTTTCCCAAAGACATAGATTGCATCTGTTGCTGATGGGGTTGTAGGGTTTGGCTTGTTTGAGGATTTTCCATGGAAAATCCTCAAACAATTCAAATTATCAATTTTAAAGTTTATTTTCAAAATGGCCGAAAGGTCATGTGACCTTTGTTATGGTCATGTGACCAAAAAATTACTTTCGAGGAGTTTTATATATGTGCCAAATTTGGAGTCTGTAGGTGCAACAGTGTTCGAATGGCAAGCGCATTTAGGAGGCGGAAGAAAAATAATAATAATAATAATAATAATAATAATAATAAAAAACAGAACGATTACTATAGGGTTTCGCACCCATGGTGTCGAAACCCTAATAATAATAATAAAAAACAGAACGATTACTATAGGGTTTCACACCCATGGTTTCGAAACCCTAAAAACAGAACGATTACTATAGGTTTCGCACCCATGGTGTCGAAACCCTAATAATAATAAACAGAACGATTACTATACTTAACAACAATTAACCAATCAAAATTCTGTCCTAAGTTTTTGTAGACCATAGGGTTGGGCTCCTTCATGCCAAATTTCAAGGTCATAGGCCCTGCCCATTTTGAGAAGAAGATTTTTAAAGTATTATTTTTCTGATTTTTCATTGACCTTTGACCTCCCCTAACCTATGCAGCTATGCTATGGCAATGGCTTATTCTGGCCTATGTTAAAGACCGAGAAAGCCAGCGTGTATTGGACAATGGCCAGTAGGAAACCAAATTGCACTCCACAATTTTGGGGATTCCACTTGACCCTTAACCTTGGCATCTTCTTGCAACTCATTTATTATGCACATATCTAATTCTGAGCCAGCTCATAGAGCTAAAGGTCTGATATTTGGTATATAGGGATAACTTAGCAATACAATTTTTTTGACAAAATGTCATGTGACCTCGATGACTTTTGACCCCAAATATATGTATTTGTCCATTACTGAGTAACCACAAGAGCTACACCCTTCATATTTGGCATGATGGGACACCTAATGATGACACATCCTGTACCTCATTAATTATGCACATATCTAATTCTTGGCAAGCCAATAGAGCTAGAGGTCTGATTTTTGGTATATAGGGATAACTAAGGGACACAATTTTTTTTGACAAAATGTCATGTGACCTCGATGACCTTTTATTTTTTATTTTTTTATTTCTCTTTAAATCGGACATCAATTGTCCATAGAAACACTATTACAAAAATGAAAGAATAAACTTAAAGACACGTGGAATAAAGCACCGGTGAGGGTGCTGACAGCCAACCTTATCTCACTAGAAAAGAGAATCAATCCAAAACTTGCGTAATTCAGATGAGAAATTCAAGCACTGATTCACTTGCTGAATAATTACATTATCACATATAGATATTCGTACCATAAAGCCATACATTTGTTTCCTGAGTAAACTGTCAAAATTATACAGATCGTTTGAAACAAACATGGAACTTGCACTACTGAACTTTCTGTATCCCAGAAAAATACGGGCAGCATTATTATAAGCAACTCTCAGTTTCATCATAGCCCCAAGGAATATCTAAACCAAAGGTGAGATCCGTACAATTGGTAACAATAGGCTTTAAAAATCATACATTTTACCTTAAAGAACATAGCGAAAATTTCCTCAGAAGCATATTAGCTGAAACATAGAATGATCTCTTTTGACGATCAATATCTGCATCGTCTAAAAAGTGAGACGTTAGAAGACATCCCAGATACTTCTTAGTTTCTACAAATGCGATTTGTATACCATTTATGTAAACTTTAGGAAAATGTACAACTCTAGATTTGTTAGAGATGACACACAGGCATTCGGTTTTCTTTGTATTGAAAACAATGTCATGAGTGGTACCATAAGAACTACAAATATCTATCAATTTCTGCGTTCCTTTGACAGAAGGACATATCAAGCAAATGTCGTCGGCATACATTAAATGGTTTATAAACGTTCCACCGATATTACAGCCTACTTGAGATTTTACAAGCAAAGCACTCAAGTTATCATTATATACATTAAACAGTTTTGGGGATAGGACACCGCCCTGTCTTACACCATTAGTAACTGTGAATCCAGATGAAATGCAATCACCCCAACGAATAATAATAGATTGCGTCCGATACCAAATGAGTAAAAATCTTACAATATAAATTGGAACCTTGCGAGAAATCAACTTCTTAAACAATGTCCAATGGTTCACGCGATCGAATGCTTTTGAAGCATCCAAAAAAGTAATTATGACATTACTACCATTTTTTCTGTAATAATTGACAATTTCCTTTAAAACAAATAGGCACATGTCAGTAGAGTGACCCTTCTTAAAACCAAACTGGTAGTGAGACGTGTCAAGATACAACTCCATACTGTTAAAAAGAACAAATTCTAGAATTTTGAAGCAATAGTCGACAGTGCAATAGGACGATAGTTGTTCTTATTACTGATATCACCATTCTTATCTTGATAATTGGCACAAGGACAGTTTCTGAGATTTTGTTTGGACAAACTCCATGAACTAACATTGCAGTAAAGCACATACTAAGCAGTACAAACACTTTGTCAGCGGCATAGATATAATGCTCTGCTGAAAGTAAATCTGACCAGCTGATTTGCCCATCTGTAATTTTCTTATTGCACATCGAATCTCACTGGGTGAAACAATGAAGTCATTTACACCATTACAACTGTTTATCATGTCTTCAACAAACTTTTGATCATTATTGTTATGGACGTCATTAAACAACCACTGTAATGTTGACGCCACATTTCAACAATATTTGCATCGCCATTGCAACCATTAACACTGCTGGGTCTTTGTGTGTTTTAGCATTAATCTTACCGACTGACCGCCAAAAATCACGTTGATTTCCACAATACAGGTTTTTTGCTGCATTGTCTGCTTTAATTTGATTTTCATGACGTTGGCAAGCACGCAGAGCATATTTAAACCTCGCATGAGAGCGGCGCTTTAAATCAAAAAGTGGACCCACACTTAGGTTTTCCACAATTAACCCAGAGTTTAAACGTATCACGAGCAATAGCATGAAGATCTTTCACATGATCATTCCACCCTGCCACCATTGAGTGGTGATTGCTATGTACACCAGGCATTGCCTGCATACCGGCTGAATATAAACTGTTAATTATGCTGTCATAAAATTGCGAAATACACTCTGTATGGTTTTTATCTGTACAATGCATATCTTTACAACAAAGGACGCTAGATGGGATTTTATATCACTCAAAAACCTGTCAGAAAGTGCATGATAAGCATTACGTTGCTGAATATTGATCTTATCCCAATTCAATGTGGGTTTCTTGTTTGCACCAGCCTTCTCATTATTACGATGACATACTGGTAAAATTTCAAAATCACAATTAATGCTAAGTGGCAAATGATCGGAAGATATTGTGTCATATAATACTGATATAGAATTAATACAATTATGAGCACCATGAGTAGAAACACAGTGATCTATCAAGAGGTAGATCCATGAGCATCACTGACGTACGTGAAGGTGTCATCTGACAGAAAGAACTCATCAGAGATGTAATAATTGTATTCGTTGCAAAAATTATGAAAAGAAGAACCAAACAATGAGTGACGATCAGCATTCCAGTCTCCAAGGATCATAGTGTTGTAACCATCATTGGATTGAACAATTGAGTGAACATTCGCCAAGTAGTCTAAAAAATCATCATAGTTTTCCCTACAACACGTAGGCATATACACACACAAAATACAAATTTTACCCTTTACACTGTCAAGTTCAATACCAACAATCCTACTGTCCCCAAAAGATTAGACTTTGATGGCGTGACCTATAGATTTGCGCCACAGAATGGCAACACCACCAAACGGCCTCCCGATGAGCAGCTTTTCACTTGTGTCTACTGCAGATTCACCATAGTAGTCGAAGTCTTTGTGAACCGATGATAAAAAAGAAATATTGTCTTTAGTCAACCAGTGTTCTTGCAATAGACAAATATCGTGCGATTCACAGAGGTCTCTGACAGCAATGACCGAGTTCTTAACTGATCGACAGTTATATGACGCGATACGAAGTTCCTTCATTTATTGTTTACGGGGTTGATAGAACTTCCGAACTAGGACACCTTCAGGCCAGAAATCAGGATTCATCAGAGAATCAAAATGCATGGCGTTGACAGAAACTCGAAAAGAAGCATATGAGTCGTATTTGGATTGCAGTCGTTCACAATCGATGACATCCATATGAATAACTTCACGAATGTACTTTACGAGATGTGCTGGCTCAGTATTGGGCCCAAGTCTGCTGACAAACATGAATTTTCTTTGCGAGACAACTGGAATAAGACCATCGTGTTTTTTCTTACCAAGAACGTATTTGCGACGACTAGCTGGCTGAATCGGTCTTGCCTTAGCAGAAGTATGATCGATCTGTAGCAAAGGAGCGGCACGAACATCATCAGCTTTTACTGGTTGAGATGACAGTTGTTGTTTTCCATTCGAAACCACTTCCGTATAGCTGGAGGGCCGCCGATTGCGGTGACGGTAAATTACAGTTGTGAAACCATCTGAGTCTGACTTATTACTCACTGCCTTGTCAAAAATCGGTGTTGCAGCTGGTACTGATTCACTGACGTGGTGATTTGCACCATTGTCACCAGACTCGTTTGAATTGGACACGCCAGAAGCAACAGTTGGGTTATTGCGGAGAGAAGATTCATTGTCATTCTGCTTATTAACACCTCGAGGAATGCATTCATTTTCCACGGGGCTGCTGTCTTCACGCAGGCAAGAAGCCCCATCAACCTTGCTGTCCTTGGAAGCCAGTACAGACACAGCATTTTTAATTTGTCGAATATCCTGACTGGTTTCCAAATAAAGCTTTGACATATTGTTAACATCGCCTCTGAGTCCTTCAAAGTCAATCTTCATACGATTAATTTGAGTCAGTAGCGAAGAAATATCAATACTATTGTAGTCAACAGGAGGCAACTTACACAAGTCTTTTGCTACAAAACAAGGAATATTTTCCGGGTCCATTTCAAGTAAGAGAGTTAGTATATCTCGAACATTCGATGTCGTTTTGTTTTGTCCTTGTCGTCTTTTAAGGCGACGCGAACTAAACTCGCCACACAACTCGAAAAGCAGCGACTTGGCCGTCTCAATGTCATGATCAGTGTAAGTTTCAGTACACAACTTAACAATTACATCAAAGGGCAAAATATCCATCTTGTTCACCATGTAACATAAAATTTCATTAATTATAATGTTACCGGTAGAAGAAGCCTTCGTATGTGGGGAAGGTCGGGTTCCAGAGCTTCTCAAATGAGGAGAATCTACAGATCCACTTGATGGGAGTCCACCGGACAGATTGACGTAACAGCCATTGTTGTCGCCATTGTCGCCGCCATTGTCAGAGGGCACTGACTCATCTTGGGGTTGACCAGAATGAAACCTTTCTCTATTGCACTTCGAGCAGAGGTCCAAGTCGCCTTGACATATACGGACACCCTGAGATGTTCCACAGTCCACGCATTGCATATTGTGAGTAATTAGAAGCTATAAAACCATGAGAAAATCTCTTTCTTGACGAGAACAAGACACAGCGAAGTGACCGCTGACTGGATTTCTGTTTGTATCCTTTGACCCCTAATGTAAATATTTGTCCATAACTCAGTAACCACAAGAGCTACACTCTTCATATTGGGTATGATGGGACACCTAATGATGACGCATCCTGTACCTCATTAATTATGCACCTATCTAATTCTGGGCCAGAGGATAAAGCTTGACGTCTGATTTTTGGTATATAGGGATAACTATGGGATACAATTTTTCCGACAAAATGCCATGTAACCTCGATGACCTTTGACCCCAAATATACATTTATGTCCACAACTCAGTATCGACAAGTGCTACACCCTTCATATTTGGTATGATGGGACAACATATCCTCTACCTCATTAATTATGCACATAACTAATTTTTGGCAAGACAATAGAGCTAGAGGTCTGATTTTTGTTATATAGGGATAACTATGGGATTCAATTCTTTTAACAAAATGTAACATCACCTTGATGACCTTTGACGTCGATTTCACAAATACTACCATCGCCTTCCATGTTTTTGCATATGTATTTCTCTATTGCCCCTGTGCACCGAGATGTCTCGAAACCCGGTTATGGCTGCTTTGCAGCTATATTTCACTATTGAAGTTGTGTTCATGTCCCAACTTTTAACGAATTGTTGAGCCAAGAGAAGTGTAGAAATCAAAGTATCTCAGGAACTATAGGGTCTACAGGTTTGGTTCCTGGTTCATAGGAGTTATCATGGAACCAAAATGTTTTGACAATTTTTGGATGACCTTGAATGACCTTTGACCTACTTTCATGTATCAAGGCTCCCATTCAAAAACCATTGCGCCAAATGACTTGCAATTTTACACATATGTAAATCTCAAAGACGTTTATTTATTTGGTTACCATGCTGACTGATCACATGACCAAGAAGTTATCCTCAATAAATCCATCTCTTTTAAATCCATCTCATTTGCATAAAAAGTAATCAATCAAAGTTCTTTTGACAATATTTTTAACCATAGGTCAAGGCTCCTGAATGCCAAATTTTAAGGTCAAAGGCCATTTTGATTTGGAGAAGAAGATTTTTAAAGTATTATTTTTCAATTTGTTCAATGACCTTTGATCTGTACTATACCTCTGCAACTAATGGCAATGGCTTATTCTGACTTATGTAAGAGTCAGGGAAGGTTACTGTCTAATGAACATTGACCAGTAAGGGACTAAAATGTACACCAAAATTTTGGGGATACTTTCTGACCTCGATGACCTTTGACCTCAAATATACATATATGTCTATAACTCAGCAATTACAAGTGCTACACTCTTCATATTTAGTATGACGGGAGACCTTATGATGGCATAACCTGAAGCTTATTAATTATGTGCATATCTAATGCTTGGCTAACTAATACAGATAGATAGAGGTGTGATTTTGGTACACAGGGATAACTGTGGAATACAATTTTGTTTATAAAATGTCACATGACCTCGATGACCTTTGACCACAAATATACTTATATATCTTTATCTCATTAAGCACAAGTGCTACGCCCTTCATATTTGGTATGTTGGGAGACCTTATGACGGCACACCCTTTACCTCATTAATTATGTGCTAACTAATAGATATACAGGTTCGGTTTTCGGTACATAGGGATCACTATGGAATACAATTTTTTTTACAGAATGTCATATGACCTCAATGACCCTGGACCTGAAATATACATATATGTCCATAACTCAGTAACCAAAAGTGCTATACCCTTCATATTTTGCTATGATGAGAGACCTTATGGATGTGACATCCTGTACCTCATTAATTATGCACATATCTAATGGCGGGCTAGCCAATACAGCTTGATGTCTGATTTTTGGTATATAGTGATAACTGTGACAGCAAAGTATTTTGACAAAATATACTGTGACCTCAATAACCTTTGACCTCTAATATGCATACACCTATATATCAATAACCACAAGTTGTATACCACGGATATTTGGTGTGATGCGGAAACTTATGGTGCCACATCCTGTACCGTATTAATTGTGTACATATCTTATTCTTGGCTTGTCAATAGAGTTAGAAGTCTGATTTTTCGTGCACAGGGATACATTTGGGAAAAAAAAATTCTTGGGAAAAATATCCACCAGACTCATACCACCTTTCTTCCCAATTTGAAAAATATGCCTATGAATAAGTAACCACAAGTGCTACATGCTTTAAATTTGATAGAATGAGGCACCTCATTCTGGTACCTTTTGCCAGTGTCTGCAAATGCTTTGGCCCAGTGAAGCTGCTTGCAGCTTTAATTTTCCAAATATTTTTTCATTTATTATTGATAATATTGTGAATACTGTTGATAAGGTATGTGACTTAGTGCAAGTAGAATTCTTAATAATAACGGTTTCATTTTTTTTCCAAGATAACAAACACAGATGGTGCAACATGGGTAAAATTAGACAAGGACAGTATGCAGCGTTACTGTGAAAGCACTGATGGTGAAGCATGGTCGTTGGCAAGATTTCAAGATGCAGCCTATCTTTTACATGAAACTGACATTGAACGTGAAGAAGAAAAGTCCAAGATTGTTGGTTCATTTGAGTTTGATTTTGCATCTCCTCAAGACAGAACAACTCAAGCAAGAGCATCTGGATTTGATTTTAAAAAAGCTGCAGCTAACTCAGGTAGAGATTTTATTATTTTTGTTTCTACTTTAGGACATTTTTACATACTTTCAGAGATGTAGGGCATTGATTGGTAGTGTACTACTTGCATTGCCATTCTGCTTGTATCATGTCCACAGTGGAATTTACCATCATGCATCATATGTCAGATGTATTCACTTGTATACTGATTATAAATGGGAGAAGACATTAAATTATTTTGAGCAATACAGCAATGAGAATAGGACAAGATGAAAAAATTGAAAACAAGATTGTATGTGACTTCTGAAATGAATTCACTAGTATTCACATAGTTTGAAATTCTCATCGGTAATTTTCAGTCTTTAGCTCACATTTGGTATATCAATGTGAGGATATCTTATAAACTGAAGTCGGTGGCGTCTGTATGTATGTATGTATGTATGTATGTATGTATGTACGTACGTATAGTATGTCCATCAACATCAAAAACTCACGAACTGCTGCACTTTTTAGCTTGGTATTTGGTGTGTGGATGCACCCTGGGCCGAGATTTTGTTCGAACGAAGTATGCATTGCCCAAATTATGCAAATGAGCTTTAAAAATGTGATTATTGTCAAAAATTAATAACTCAAGAACTGCTTTGAAAATTAGTGTGCAAGTACCTTAGGTGGACCTTACACAGTTTTATATATATATATATATCATGAAGATATCTTGAATTTTGTATTTTTGCTGAATTTTTTTGTTATTTTTCTCATTTTAAGTAAAAATTCTTCTTCTCTGAAACCGCTGGCCTAATTGTTCTCAAATCTGGGTTGGATATTTGCTTCTCATTTGTTGAAATTATTACAAAATTGGCAAAATTAGCGTTTCGGGCAATTTTTGTCATTTTTGGTCAAAAAATCATAAAAAATCTGTTTTCTTTAAAACTGCTGGACAGACAGCTTTTATATTTAGTGTACAGATACCCAGGGATGACAATACAGTGGAATTTGATTGAGTGTCCGGTTTGCCTTGCAAAGCTTGACGAATCTACATGTTGCTTATCATTAGAAAAGTAAACATTTGCAACAAATTGAGTCTTAGATTACGGTACGTGGCGACGTTTCCCATGCACTGTCTACTCTACAATCACAACAGTCGTTTCAACATGTCACTCACAACAAGTTTAACACTGGACTACATGTGCACGCTTCATCAAAGTTTTCTTTTAGGTATTTACTTTGATTTGGAAAGTTTATGAAGAAACAAGTAAATTCTTTTCAAAAATAAACTTTTCTTCTCCTCTCGATGTCAGCAATCACGATTCCCTTTAGCATACAGTCTGTATCATGTTCAGTGCAGTCTACACTATCAACAAGTTTTAAACAATACAACAAACTTTGTCTTGCAAGATGATCCGGAAGGTTATGAATATTATCATTCAGAAAGTTCCTAATACTCCTACAAGAAACTTTTTTCCTGCTTTCTCTCTTGTCTCAGTTAAATGAAATTTTCTTCATTGACGTTTCTTTCAAATTTCAAATAGACTAGAAGAAAAGTGTTGATTTAAAACATGCAAGTGCAATTCTCAATCAACACAGCACATTTTGTGCCACTAAATAACACACCCAGTATTTCTGAAATAATTCACTGTATTTTGGCGGACGGCATGTCTGCTAAGTTAGCAAGGGTGAGACAGCGATATCTCTCTGCCTTCAAAATTCTCTTCACCTTGCTCAGCAAGGTGAAGCAATGTTCAACTGAATGCCCTGAGTCAGTCCGGTTGGTGTTGAGGACTTTCTTGGAGATATAGATTTGACAAAGATATAGATCCAGTCTGAAAGAAAACTTTGATGATGTATAGTTTAGTGTCAAGCTTGCGAGTGGCATACTGCAATGACTGCCGTGATTGTAGATTAGACAGTGTATGGGAAACGTTCACCACGCGTTGTAATCTAACACCAAAGACTCAATTTGTTGCAAATGTTTACTTTTTTACTGATAAGCAACATGTAGACTCGTCGAGCTCTGCAAGGCAAACCCGATACTCAATCAAATTCCACTGTAGTTCTATATGTGGATATTGTTCAGAAATATGCAAATTTGTATTTTTAAGGAAATTTTATTTTCAAAACAGTTTTGTCATTTTATGTCAAGAAAACTTGTTCTCAAAAGCTACTTGTCTGATAGCTTTGTAATTTGGTATAAAAGTCCTGAAGGATGTTATCTTCTGCTCAAAGTGTTGGGAAACCCTAAATTTGTATAATTTAAGTAATTTTCTCAGTCTGTGACATTAAATGACCTATACCAACCCAGGATATGTTGTGAGACAGTGGTTAAGGCTGTGAACATAATTTTGTCATATTTGGTTGTTGTGAAATTTGATCCAGAAAACAAAGCTTAGGTTAATTTTAGGTTAATTTTTTCATTTCTGACCAATGTTTACAACTTTTCTGTGTGAGACACACAAGAACTGATTAGAAATTTTGATCCAGGATAATTCCAGATGTCATAATCACCCGCACAGTGGAAGGCATTTCACTATCTGTAACTATCTTAAGTGCTCTTTACATTCAAATGACAGCACTGATAGCATTTAAAAAATCCCCAAGGTTGTAAATAGCTCACCTACTTTATATTTCCTACCATCTGGCCGATGTAGGTCTTCATGTAAATGTCAATACCAAGGGGTGGGAAATTTGATATCCAGGGAGGGGGTTTGGGGGTTTACCGGTAGAAGATTGATGAGGTAGCATTGACAATTTTACCTGATCCTGTGTACATTATTTCTTCCCCACACTAACACTTTTTTTTGGTCAAGCCATCTCTGGCTGATTTTTTTATTGACATTTGCTAATGTATTTAGGATCTGCTAGTCCCATCAGTATAAAAATTGATATGCATGTTTCTAAAGTTGACCTCCAATACCTATGTTGCGGACCTTATGTGTTTTTGTCATTCTTGTTTTTAGTCCCCGCGGACACCGTCTGGGGGGACTTATAGGTTTGGTCATGTCCGTCCCTGCGTGCATGCGTGCGTGCGTGCATGTGTCTGTCTGTTCACGCAGATATCTCAGAGATGCCTGCAGCGATTTCATTCAAACTTGGTACAAGGATTACTTCATATGTCATACATATGCACGTCGATTTGTTTTGTGATACAATCCAATATGGCTTTTTGCCATGCTTTCAAATTTGGCACACAGGTGAAATGTAGTAGGTCATTCATTCAAAGTCAAATACTGCCAGTGTGAATGAGCAGATTATGATTACACTGTTCCAGGCTGAGGTGTTATTTATAGGAATGATGCAATGTTAGATGGTAATTGATATTTAACTGAATTTGACTTACATTGTATGTAACTCTTGTACTGTGTAAACCCTATCAATTCACCCAGAAAAAAATAATTAACATGATTTTAAATAATTGAATTAATTAGGAAATCAACAAAGGCAAAATAATTTTAGTGTAGAATTATTAGAAAGTTCAACATTTTTAACAGTTCATAGTGAAATGTTTACCATCTTGGATGATTAAAACATGTAAAGGCAACTTTCCTGAATCCCAACTTTGACATATTCTGTACCATCATGTGTTGTTCTCTGTATGTTATCTAAAAGAAATTGCTCATAATAGTTTGTCATGATAGGTTGGCCAAATAAAGAGAGATAGAGAAAGTTCCAATTTTCAGTTGTGGTCAACTTGATAAGGATAAAATAAAATTACATTTTGAGGAAAAAACAGAGTGGTCAATTAAACGGGTGGTCAATTTGATAAGGTTTTTATAGTAAAGCTGGGCTATAAGATTACTCATGTTCTATTTATAGCAATTATGCAATCTGTGTAAACAGTGCAATGGAAGAGTTACATGATTCCTTATAATGCTTTTTATGACCTTGAACTTCTTAAGTTGCAAACATTTGTCTCTTCAGTGTGCTTTCTCTGAGTACGTACAGTCTCATTTTATTCAACAGAACCTACTTGCAATGTTAATTTGAGAGTTAAAATATGCTTGGTTAATAGGATGAAAATACTGATAAAGATAGCCAGCTGAAGATTCTTTATAACCTGACAGATATGCTGTTTTTTTTATGACATAATCTTGATAAGCAAGACATGTTTACTTTAATTAGAATGTAATTAACTCTTGTTTATATTATTATAAGCAGTAGTATCAAGTTGAACAAGCTGATATTGATAGGTTGGGTGGCTGTTGGAGGTTAAAAGCTGTAAAAATAAATGTATGTATGTATGCATGTCTATCTGTCTGTCTGTCTGTTTGTATGTCTGTATGTATATATGCATGCATGCATGTATGTATATATGTTAGTATGTGCGGATGTATGTCCGTCCACATTAAAAACTCCTTAACCACAGCACCTACCATCTTGGTATGTGGTGAACAGGTGCACCCAGGGATGGAGATGTGAATTTGTTCAAATGAATATGCCAAAGTAAAAATATGCAAATGTGGAGGGAAAAAAAGGAAAAATCCTGCAAATTGCTAAAACTCTGTGACCACTGATCAGATTTGGTTGAAACTTGGTATGCAGGCTCTTTATAGTGACTTCAGTTACATTTCTTCAAATTGTTGTGAAATGTTGAAAGTTGTATTTTTTGGGCGATTTTCCCATTTTTGGTCAAAAAATCTAATTTTCTAAAAGCGCTCATCCCATTGCCTTGAAAAATTGTATGTATGATCCAGGGGTTTGCCTTTGTCAGATATGTTCAAATAGTGGTGAAATTTTCATATTTGTATTTTTGGGGCAATTTTTCCCATTTTTTGTCAAAAAATCATTTTCTCCCAAAGTATTTGTTGGATTGCTTTAAAACACGATAGTCTTGATTCTAGGGTTGTTTTCTGTCAGATATGTAAAAGTCATTACGAGATGGAGTACTTCATATTGCTGGTGTATAAGATTAATTTGGACTTACAATGGAATTTTCTTAGTAATCAACCTGTAAGAATGCAATGTCATGAGTGTACTAGTACTTAGTATTTCTATAAAATGGGAGCACAGTGTCATTGACACTATTTTTATTAACCAGGTAGGGACTGTGTTAATTAATGATGACTTGACAAAGCCTTTCTTTCACATTTCTGAATGGAGTTGTGTGTGAATCTTTATTAATTAGTCCCCACGGACACCGTCCAGGGGGACTCATAGGTTTGGTCATGTCGGTGCGTGCGTGCGTCCGTCCATCCGTCCATCCGTGCGTCCGTCCATTCACGCAGATATCTCAGAGACGCCTGGAGCGATTTCGTTCAAACTTGGTACAAGGATAGTACCCTACCTCATACAGATGCACGTCGATTTGTTTCACAATGCGATCAAATTTGGCCGTGTTAGAGGACTTTTTAGTTTTCACGAGTCCATAGACTCTCATGTATAAGGCAGTCCATAGACTCCCATGTATAAGGCAGTCCATAGACTCCCATGTATAAGGCAGTCCATAGACTCCTATGTATAAGGCCAAGAAAAATAAAAATTTAGTTTCTCATCGTATTCATATTGCAAAAAGGATGCAGTGACACAGTTTTTAGTCCCCACAGATAAAGTCCAGGGGGCTTATAGATTGGGTCATGTCCGTCCGTGAGTCCATCTGTGAGTCCATCCGTTCACGCAGATATCTCAGACACTTTGACAAAATGTCACGTGACCTTGGTGACCTTTGACCTCGAATATACATATTTGTCCATAACTCAGTAACCACAAGTGCTAAACCTTTCATATATGGTATGATGGGACACCCTATGACGCCACATATTGTACCTCATTAATTATGCACATATCTAATTTTGAGCGAGCCAATAGAGCTAGAGGTCTGATTTTTGGTATATAGGGATAACTTAGCAATACAATTTTTTTGACAAAATATCACGTGACCTCGGTGACCTTTGCCCTCAAATTTACATATTTGTCCATAACTCAGGAACCACAAGCAATGACATAGACCTATGTGTCCATAGATCTGAACATATACACTCCAGTGATACTTCTTAATGACCACATTTCCCTGCCCCATCAAGACTAATACTCCTATTACAAGTGGGGACTATGTCATTGTCAATGACTTGTTTTCCTTGTTGCAAAGAGACATATTGAAAAAATAATGTGCCTTGTCAATAAATCTTTGTTAGGTCCCTTGATGTTTGGTAGTGGCAGTAGTAGTGAGACCAGACCCACTCTGTCTGTCTTTGGTGGTGCCAGAATTGAAACTCAACAAGATCATCAACATGGTCCATTTGTGTTTGGACAGAGCCCATCGGGTAAATCTATATGACATATATATATGACACTGTCTCCAATACATTGTTATATATGTACCACTGGTTCCCTTAGTGCCATAGACCTATTTAATTGGATATCACAAGATGAGAAATTTGTTGCTACAGCATTATTATGTGTTATTAGTATGTTTGATGGCTGGAGTTCCCTTATAGTCACAAAAACACCTGACAACCCTTTTGTAAATTCTAATGTATAAACACTGAGTTACATTGAAACTTGGGACTCTACTTGTGAAAGAAGGAAAAAGTCTGCTTTTTTGCTAGTTTGAAACAGTTTATCAATATGACTCTCTTTTATATTTTGTTGTAATGATCCAGCAAAGAGAGTTTATTTACTTAAACACAAAGATGAAATAGCAAAAAACTATAAAGTTTGTCCCAAAAATTCTGTGACGCAACCTGAAATGTAGGTTTAAGCCAGTACATGTATGGCTGTTTGTAAATTATGTCATTGATCTCTCATTAATATGCTAAGATAAATATTTGTCTGTAAAATTTACGTTACATTTGTGAAAAGTGTGCATTTAAGAATGACTAAAATACAATTTATTTATCTATACTGAATACTTAAAAGACGGCTCAGACTACTGGCTTTAACAACAGCAATGCGTGCAACACTGACAAAATTAGTTTGTTTTTCAAGCAGCAGTGTCTAATATTGCAAACATTTGTTCTTAATAACAAACTGTATTTGCATCGTGCAACTGCTATGCTTTACCCTCACTGAAATGGTGTTCAGTTGATGTCTGGAGTTCCCTTACAGTCACAAAAACTCCTTACAACCCTTTTAATATATAAACACTGAGTTAACAATAGCAATGCATGCAACTTTGACAAAATTAGTTCATATTTCAAGCAGCAGTGTCTGATATTGCAAACATTTATACTTAGTAACAAACTGTATTTGCATCATGCGACTGCTATGTTGTACCCACACTTAATTCAAATTTTATGTTAGTGATTTAAGTTATTTTTTGTCCATAAAAAGCTGTGTTCCAGTTGTCTCTACTTTTGCACCATGTACTGACGAAGTTTTTCAAGTCATATTTGAAATAACTGATACATAACTTTGTCAATGGGAAATATAATCTCTGAATTACTGAGTACCAATCAGAATTGGATCATTTTCATTATCATTTTTGTTTAAAAATCATAGTTGAGCAGTTTTTGCTGGTTAGTCACTTTTGGATTGGAGTTTGGTGTATTTTATTTCTTAATTACCTTCAGATTTTAGCCTGGATATAAATTTAGAAACCTAAACATTGGTTTATTATCATATTGATTACTTGCTTGTTTGTTCAAACTATTAAAGTTGTTGTTTGACAACACAAATCTCTCCAACAGATTACTCATGGTTGTAGCCTGGCCTCAAAGTCTGCATAGTGTAAAAGTATAGCTATGGAATAAATAAATGTTGGCAAGTATGATATTATATAATTTAAATTATGCCTTTCACTTCATCAGGAACCAGCCCTCTCAAATTTTCTCCCAGTGCTGGACACGACCCTCTTTTTGACCAGATGGACAAGAAGTTTGCAGAGAAAGTGAAAGAGAGTTTAGATGGTACAACTCAGGGTAACAAAGTGACAGATGAGATTTCTGGGACATCTTCAAATCAGGATATAATGAAAGGACACTTCAGTATTGGAAGAGTTGATGGACATTCTTCTCCTAAAAGTGGATTGTCACCAAAAACATCAAGGAAAGCAAAAGTTTCCCATGCTAAAAGAGAACGAACATCATCTCCAGCGCCTAAGGATAAATCCCCAGCAAGATCCAGGTCAGGGTCTTTGAAATCTGACAGTGCAAGATACAGGGAATTTTTCAAACCAGCCATATCGGCGTCTGTAGCAGAATGTGTTAGAGCAGTATTTGGAGCTTTTCTTTGGCATGAAGGTATAGTACATGATGCTATGGCATGTGCTTCCTTTCTCAAATTTCATCCCAATCTTAATAAGCAGGCCACCAGCATAACACGCCGCTCCCCTGAACAATTGGCAAGTCAGGAGAAACTGAAAAATAGACACTCTGCAGATTTTAGTCAGAGTATGCCAGCATCTGCACTGGCAGCATTACAAGACTCTGAAGAATTACTGGCGAAATTGTATAATGGAAATAAAGAATGTGACGGTGATAGGACACCAAGTGGCAGCAGTGCAAGTCCAAGGGATTCACCAAAGAAAATCACATCAACTGACTCTTCTCCAAAGAAAACAGCAAATGATTCAACTCAAAGATCATTGCTAAGAGATGACTCTTCAAAAAAGACATCTAGAGAAACCTCTCCAAAGACTAAATCTAGAGAATCCTCTCCAAAATCTGTACCATCTCGAGGATCACCAAAGAAAACGCAGACTGGAATAGTTGTAGACTCTGAAAAGGTTTCATCTCCAAGAATGTCACCCAAGAACTCACCTAGACATTCACCGAAAGTATCACCCAGAAGCTCTCCAAAACCATCACCAAAATCATCACCTCTTCTTTCTCGCAAAACCAGACATACTTCAGATAGTTCAGATGGTAATATGAAATCATTGTCAACAGTACTGACACGTGAAAGATCTGCCAGTACTTCGAAGACAGATACAATGAATACTAAGAAATCACAGTCAAGCATTACAAAGGAGCTGGCTCCAGAGTCAGCCCTTCCACCTACTCTCAAACACCTTGTGTCTTTCTGGGAGGATTTATCACATGCAATATTAAATGTAGCTGCTCAGCAGATCCTTCTACCAAGTCCAGCAGTGACAAGCAAGTCAAAAAGTAGGAATGAAAAGAAAGAAAAAGAGAAAGAAAAGGGTAGAAAGGACAAAAAAAAGCGAGAAAAAGCTCCACAAGCAGGAAGAGGTAACTTATTTGGAGAGGCAGCTGGAATACCAGTAGGTTCTGGAGAGAGAGAAGCAGTCTGTGAGTTGTGTGGTGGTGTTTATCCTCATCCAGTCACTTACCACATGAGACAAACTCACCCTGGATGTGGAAAACATGCCGGCGGTCAAGGTTACAACAGTAGTGGCAATTTCTGTGGTGGATGGGCTGGTAACTGTGGAGATGGTGGTAGAGGTGGAAGTAGCTGGTACCTAATGTGTGACAAATGCAGGGAGAAATACCTTAAAGACAAACGTACCAATGCTTGTAAAGACAAATCAAAAAAGATGAAGAAAAAAGCACCTGCAATTCGGGTTCTAAAGGCTATGTCACCAGTTGAAGTACATCACATTATGAAAGAAAATGCAATGTTTTTACTTGATTTAGCCAGTGCTGCAGGTCCGATGTTGCCTTCAACTAGTCCTGTCAAGAAACAGTCCAAGTTTGATTTGCCTACTCTAAGTGAGTTGGAGTTTCATCCACAACCAGAATTCCCAGCGACAGTCCCATTCCAGTTTCTTAAAATGTTACGTGGAGAGCATCATCCAGAAGTTTTACCAATTGCATTAAGAGATGTTGAAATGCTTGCAAGAGAGAGTTTGGTACGTGAAGGAAGCAAGGCATCAACTGAAAGTCGATTACAAGCAGGTAATTGTTTATCTCATAGAACTGAAGCTGTTAGACATTTATACCAGGATTGGTGGTCAGATGATCACTATTGCTGATCATCTGACCCTCCAACAATGTACCATCTACGTGTACAACAGTATAACATAAGTGTAACTGGCATCTTCTGATGTTTCAATGTAATAAAATATTTCTGGCACTTTTCAGTTTCAATTACAATCAGTTCACTCAGCAATCTTGTCTAGAGCTGATCTGTCAATGGTATTTGAACTTTTTATATTGCATTTTATAAATAGGTTCCAGTGGAGCAGCAGTAGGTAATGCAAAAGAGAGAGCCAAAAGTGCAGGACAATATGATCTTCGTCGTGTACCATTCCAACGATCTATCTCAATGACCAGTAGCATGGAAGAAGAGGCTGCAAAAATTGCAGCAGTTAAAACACGAACACAGAGGAGAAGGAATAATAGTGGCAGTACAGGTAAATACATGAATTATAGATTGACAGCGGCAGTACAGGTAGATACATTGTAGACTGATGGTTCAGTATAGGTAGATAGATACATTATAGACCGACAGTGGCAGTACAGCGACATACATTATAGACCAACTGTGGCAGTACAGGTAGATACATTATAGACCTACTGTGGCAGTACAGGTAGATAGATACATTATAGACCAACTGTGGCAGTATAGGTAGATACATTACAGACTGACAGTGGCAGTACAGGTAGATACATTATAGACTGACTGGCAGTATAGGTAGATACATTTTAGACTGGTGGTAGCAGTACAGGTAGTTACATTATGGATTGACGGTGGCAGTATGGGCAGATGCATCATACATTGACAGTAGCAGTACAGGTAGATACATTATAGACAAATGGTGGCAGTACAGATAGATACATTAATATTGTAAACTGACAGTGGCAGTATAGGTTAATACATTGTAGACCAATGGTGGCAATACAGGTAGATATATCATAGACCTACAGTGGCGCATTAATTGTAAACTGACAGTGGCAGTACAGTTTGACTCATATTGTAGACTGGTGGTGGCAGTACAGGTTGATACATTATGGACCAATGGTGGCAGTAAAGGTAGATACAAACTGACGATAACAGTAAAGGTTGATACATTATAGACTGACAGTGGCAGTACAGGTAGATAGATTATCCGACAGTGGCAATACAGGTAGATACATTATATAGACCAACAGTGGCAGTAAAGGTAGCTACATTGTAGACTGACGGTGACAGTACAGCTAGATACATTGTAGACCAATAGTGGCAGTACCGGTAGATACATTAGATTGACAAGTTTCAACATATTGAGTATATCCTTGGACAAATTATACTATGTATGGAAATGAAACAAAATTAATAAATTATTCATGAACAGAAACTCTATGAGCAGATGAAAAAAACCAGACACCCAACTGAGACCACTTCACTTGTCGTAGACAATATCTGTGACCAATTTTACCGTTACTCTTTTATTGACAGAGGGTGGATCGTCATTGTTAAGACGTCCCTCACCAGCATTGGCGAAGTTAGTAACAGGTGGTAACAATGAAAAGGTTGTCCAAAGACCAGTCGTATCATTCATCTTACAACGCTATGATTTAGATGCTATACGAATTGCTATGAAGCAAGCTGTCAGAAAAGCTGCATGTCGAGTCCATGCTATGCAGGTACAGACAAATTATTGTTCTTGACTTATGATGTAACTCACAGATATAAAACATATCTGAAATGTAAATTCTTTTAAAGGTATTGTTACATATGTACCACAATTTAATTGCATCGAAGCGTGCGCGTACTACCGGTATTTGCACTGCAGTGCAATACCAAAAAATGCCATTTCTTTAGTTAATGAGTATTTACCAATTTTTTTTGAAATACAAAAATTGTCATCTACAAGATTTCATTTCTCTTTGATTTAGTGCTAGTTCTTGTAAAATGAATGACATTACCGATAAAAATTATGGCTGAGAAAATTGCATGTCCTTATCTGAGTGTGAGGACAAGTTTTATTATCCGGAAGAGCACTTTGTCGTCAGCTAAGCAAAAAGACAACGGGTGACATCGGCGCAGCCACAGTTAAGTGTGGTTTTGATTCATGGTGGGCGCAGTGGCCATGCATTGCCACGGAGGCCACCGTGTATCGGACCACACGTAACTGTGGACGCAGCAGAGCGAATTAAACAGTTAACATCTTCAGCTCAGCGATGTTTTTGCCAGTAGTTTTCTCACTGAACATTCCTTGTTATCAATCTTTAAGAATACTCAGAATGTAATTTTTTGCGTGCAGTTTATTCTGTGTTTGTGTGTCCTACAATTTATCGATAACCAGTAAGCACTTGTTTGCCATGGCAAAAACAGAAATTTGATTGTTTGACAAGTTGCATTTGCCGTATCCTACTCTTAAAATTCCTGTAGAAATCTTGAATCTAGAAAAGTGTTATTTATATCGATAATTTAGAAGAATTTCACACTCAAAATGTGCAAAGTTCTCTTCGTTTGACTGTCTATCTTGTGTAAAGTTGTGATGTATGTGTGAGCGATCACGAGCAGAATTCGAGCTCTCTGTCACAACATTTCTCTAAGGTCATCCATGACAAACAAGTAAACAAAAGTTTAGTCAATCAAAATAGAGGGTGTCGCGGCATTGCCCAATGAACAGTGAAAGCTGATTCGATGCCCCATTACAGTGATGTCAATGTTATATAACTCTGCAGGGTCGCCCTGAAGCTTTATGAAGTCGCGTTAAAAGATTTCACACACAAGTAGTTCGCACAACTAATCGTCAATTCTTTTGCTGAATAATGCAAATAAAAGATAAAACATATGTAATAACAGAACCCCATGACCTGTGAGTGCAAGCGCAATTTTAGTGATATTATGAAAATTCATAATTTATACAAATAAGCAATTAATTGACACAATGCTGACAAATGTCTTTATATGTTATTAGAGCGGTGTGTGACCACAGGGCATGGCAAGAATTATTAGTGTAGAAGTTATGAATATGATCAATAAATGTCTTGTATTAAACTTTTTTTTTTCATTATACAAGCCTTACCTGTGTCTTGTGTGTACCTATTACTTTACCCTAGCTATCTGTGGATAGTATTTCAAAGAAAACAGTCTATATCTGTTAATTGCCCTCCCTAATCTCCTTCATTCATTTGTTCTGCCGATCACCAACGCGGGAGCTTATCGCCTTGACCAAATACCTTGTTAGCAGCTCATAAGGTAGCAGACTATTGTACTCCGTCTTCGACCATTCGGAATCCAGAAAATAACTAATCAGCGTTCTTGCTTGCTTAAGTACAAAGCTGATGCTGACTTTTTTCGAAAACTTACGTCACCTAACCCTTGGAAAATGAAGATTTTTTGAAATCGGACCCTGAGAATTTCAGCCCTTTCCGTCTACTACCTTATGAGCTGCTAACGAGGTATTCCGTCAGACCGATAAGCCCCCGCGTCAGTGATCATATTCATAACTTCTACACTAATATTGCTTGCCACGCCCTGTGGTGTGACCCACATGTGTACAGTTTCATCAAACTTGATGCAGTCTCTCAACAAACAAAACTCTTTTTCAAAAATCATTAATTATGCAAATTATCACTAATTATGCGTGCCACACCAAAAACAATGGATGTGCATATGTATGCCATAGTTTATTATCCTTGTACCAAATTTGAAAGAAATTGGCTCAGATATGTCTGAGATATCTGCGTGGACACAGGGACACACAGAACCTAAACCATAATTCCCCCTGGACTTCATCAGGGGGGACTAAAAAAGGTGGCATCTACTTTAGTTGCATATGTTATATAAAATACAAGGGAGACAGATGAAAATACATGCAACAAATCAATACAAGACCTTAGGAATAAATGTCAAGATATGTAATAGACATAATCTATATCCTCCTGTAACATTTATCTAATCGTCTCAAAACGGACGAACTACGAGCAGACGTACGAGCTTGTATGAGCAAATTACGAGTGACGTAATGTGCCGCAATTTTACCGTACAAGTGACGTAATGTCAGTATTTCTCTATAGCCTGTCTGTGTTCAGCGTACTTTTGCGAGTGACATATCGAAATACATGGCTGTGTGATCGAAAAAATCTCGTAATTTGAAGGAATATGGCAGGTTTAATGTAAAAAAAACTTCAAGAAAAATCAACGCAACAGTTATTACAGCTACACCGGCGGTAGGTTCATATCCAGAGCCTCTACGGTCTACCGCCGTCGCTTGAAAACAATCTCATAAACCAAGCCAAATGGGCAGCTGTGCATGGACAGCTTGATGCTTGACTTCCCGGAGAAGGTGAGCTGTCACGTTCAAGTTCAGGATTATTTGTCGATCAAATTTCAGTAAATTTACCTTACCTAGATGAAATCTTGTCTATAGGCTTAAATTTCGCCGAAGTTTGACAAAATGACATCGATTTTACAGGTTCATATTCGAAAGTTTTGAGTTTTGAGTGCAATTGCAGACAGAAATAAGTTTTGAGGCAACATGGCTGCGACCCCATGTCGACCCCAAGTGAAAATGTGTTCGCGATAAAATCTTCCTATATTTTTTTCAGAATTTTCGACAAAATCAATACTTCTTACATCTTTTGTAAACTATTAAACTATTAAAATAAAAATGTGATGTGCCATGTCTCCAGATTTCTAAAAATATCGATCGACGGAACATGAGCAGGCCCGCACAGCTGTTCCTGAGGTTATTGCAAAAGTATGCATAAATTAGCTGGCAGGCATGCAGCGTGTGAAACATAGCTTGAAGTCGACAGCACCGCGCTTGTGTGGGACAGCGGCGTGTACAATTATTTAAGGCTTGGAAGTGCAAGGGTTTATCATCTTTATTCGAAAGAAAGAGGAGAAAAGCTGAGAAAATGTATAACTTAGTCTCCCTACTGCGGAGAAATGCAGCTGTGGTCATTTGCATAATAATAGTCTCCTTGCTGGCAATTTTCAACGTGACGTAGTTGAGTCCAGACAAATGTGCGTATAGAAGCCGCACCGGATTTGGAGTTCAAGATTGGAGGGGGCTAAAAATAGTTCCTAATACAAACCGCAGCTTCACTTATGAATTTTACGGCCTTACGTCAAAATCTTGCTGTGTATGATATACCAGCATTGTACGTCACTCGTATTTTGAAAGTATGGGTACATTACGTCACTCGTTCTGTGAAAGTACTAGGCCGTACTTCTGCTCGTACAATGTCAGTTGTGAGACAATTACATACCTCCCTGTAAACATGTCTACTTCAAACCACTTTGTGGTAAATATTGTGATTATTATTTCCCATCACATTGTTGGCATGAATGCCATCATTAGTCACTTCTAGTCTCTTGATATACCTTTGTCTTGTTTTGTATGCCTCTCTCAAATTGTTTCAATTTTCCTTAAATGCTGATATCATGATAATTTTACCCCTTGTACATCTCCAACTTCTTTGCCACAGCTTTTCAAGTCCAATTTTGCAGTATGTCTACGATAAAATTCTGTGTCTGTCTGTCTGTGTTCAGCTGCTGATCATCTGCAACAACTCAGAAACCGATGTATATGTCGTTTGATAATTACATATTTTGGAGATCCATTGTTGGTCGAAGAGGTACAGTTGTTCAAATAAAAATGCAAGTCTCCAATGAGCATGAAAACTGAAAATTGTAAAAAATCTCAAAGTAGAACTCAAGGTGCTATAAAAAATACTGACTTATATGAGACAGAATATAGTTGATAGAGATACAGCTCAAATCAACATCAGTGTCCTCACAGTGCCAGTGTCTTTATGTTTAGTGATTGTTAAATGGGAAATGTAATTTAGTTACGTTGAATTGCAGGCACTGAACTGGTTACTAAGGAATGTGACGCAGACCACTTGTCTTCACGATCTGTTGTGGCATTTTGTATCAGCCTTAATGCCAGCAGCAACTGAGAAAGATGATGATACGGAACAGAAAAAAGAGAAAAAAGAACAGGACCAGGTAATTTTATCTAAAATGTGAATTGAACATTTTAATATATGTTAAAGCCAAGTACGAGGGCTCTTCTGGTATATAAAGTCCAACCCAACGATAAAATGTCGAGGCCGCAGGCCGAGACATTTTATCGTAGGGGTGGACTTTATATACCAGAAGAGCCCGAGTACGAGGGTTTTATCCGACTTAAAAACTATCGCCCCTAACTGATATATTTTCGTTTTCAATGTGTTTACGTCAACCGTCCCCTTTGTCAATGTAACATGTTTAGGATATGAATTAAAACTTTTATTTGTGAAATAGCCTTCCAATGTAATGGAACATCCTATAAATACCCTAGGGCACATTATATAAATGCCCTTGGGCACAGCAGATTTTGTGTTGCAGCTGGTTTCCGCTGTGTTACCAAATTTCAATATTAAAACGTACCAGATGTCTACAGAATATGACATGTTCACTTTTGATTGGACAGTACTTTATCTAGCGGCGGTGTCATTCGTTTCTGGAATTTGGTGATCCAGAGGCTTATAGTACTAAAACACCCTGAATCGAGCACTCTGATTGGTCAATCAACAGTAGATATTTTTAAATGATGTTAAAGCAACCCAAGGAAGAGTTATAAAAGTGTCCAGTCATTCATATTTCAGACATTTTACCTAAATGTACATTTCTTTTACGTAAACTTTTTTCAAGTTTATATTTAAAATTTGGCTCATAAAACTACTCTGAATATAAAAATGCCAACCCATGGCTGTAAAATGATTTCCTTTTAGTTGAAGCTATATATCATCAATGACCGCACCAAATTTGATGATAGTTCAGATATTGCTCATACTTATGAATGAACTTGAAGACATATTTCAGTTTTATGTCATTTAATAAAGAAGTTGCATATCCCATGAACTTGTAAAATTTCTATGAAATAATATACCGCTATAACTCTCAATTTCCACTATGTACCTTCCTTGAACTTTAATGTTTCAGACATTAATGTTTAATGTTTTAGGCACAATACTTTATAGAACTTTATATAGTGCAGCCTTCTTCTTCAGCCAATGGAGAATATTCAGTGTACATCAGATCTGGTGCCAAGAACATCATAGAAGTAGGATAAGTACCTTGCAAATATCAGTTATTATTATTATTGTCATTGTTATGACTTGAAAGCTAAAGCTGACTGGGAACCGATATCAATTTGTAATGTTTTTTATTTTGTTGACACAGGAGAAAGATGTCATTATGTGTGAGCATCCATTGTCAGACATCACTGTAGGTGGTGATGCTGTCAGTCCATTACCTGTGGCATTCCATGTACTCCTTCAAACTATCTCTGATATGATGATGTTGTTACCTCATGGCAGTGCGTTGCAACTCATGGCTCTTCGATGTTGGTGTTTACGATTTAGACCCTCTGACCATGTCTTCCTTCATCACTCACATGTGTTCAGTAACATCAATAAGATACTGTCCAAATCTGATGAAGGTGACCCTGAAGATACTTTAAACACTAGTGCAAGTTTTGTTGGAGAGATAGTACTGCAAAGTGAACAGGTATTTCCAAAAGTTAAATGTTTTTTTACGTGTGAAGGTGCATATATCTTCTTCATGAGCTGACTTTTAATTGGAACTGAAATTATTTTAGATCAAGAGATTGTGATATATATATATATATATATATATATATATATATATATATATATATATATATATATATATATATATATATATATATAGTGTGGTGTGTGTGTGTGTATGTGTGTATATATATATGTACATGTGTGTGTGTGTGTATATATATATATATATATAAACAAAATATATACAATGTTATATATATATATATATATATATATATATATATATATATATATATATATATATATATATATATATATATATATATAAACCGTACTCTCTGTGCCCAAGTTCAGAGGTTGCCATAAAGCCATTATGGTGATAACCGGGAGGGCACATTGTATACATTTTATATATATATATATATATATATATATATATATATATATATATATATATATATATATATATATATATATATATATATATATATATATATATATATATATATATATATATCATCAATTCTGATGAAGAGTTGCACTCGAAGGGTTGCACCTGAAACATGTGTGTTTTAAGTCTCTGCAATTTGCAAGTGTTTTATTTCCCGCTGGTCGGTCAGTATTTTACTGTATTTGTTTTACCTATTGCAGTTTTTATCCTCTGCATTTTAACAAGTATTGTATCTCCCATTGGTTGGCCTATATTTTACTGGAATTAAACGTAACTTGTCTGCAGAACAGAAATCTCTGGTGGGAACATACTCCTCTATCAGCTTCAAATTTGTTTGAACAAGCATAAAATATACATCGGTAAAATTTGTGAGATTACAACATTTTCAGCTTTCTCTACCAATTTGAGAATCACTTTTAAATTTTACAACTTGCCTAAATCATCCTTTTTGTATTATGATATCACACAACCTAGGACTTGGAACTGTCCATAAATATGCCTTAGGTTGGTACATAATGTAATCGCTTCAAGTTAAAATCACAAATTTTGTGGTTTCACAGATGTTACAAATTACCAGTAACTCAGCCTTTTAACACTTTTCCTGCAAGACAGTATCACTTCCCCATCAGCCAAGTCAGTAAAAAGCGGTATTGAGCCAAACCATGACGTATTTTAACACACTTGGCTGGGTCTATTATAGCATCTTTAGTTCAAAAAAATCAAGTTTACAGTATTTATGTTTTCAACAGCCTTCAAATGTACAGTATTATGTCATTACGGGAAGGCTCCATTAACTTAGGAATACCCTACTTCCCTAGAGGATCAATTTTACAGACCTGCCTTTCCTACAATGGCACTACAATAGCACCAGCTGGATTAGATAAACATAACAATGGAACATTCACACCTTGGGGATTAAAACTCTTCTGTTTGTCACCCGAGTTGCTCAGGCAATTACTCGGGTTTCATGTGCCATGCAAGTTAATGCAGTCGTCCCCTAATGTTAAAATACATCTTATGGAATATGTTGTGTTTGATTAATTTTAACCATCTTAACCTGATGGTGAAATATGGACTTGGCAGGAAAAGGGTTAAAGAAGTTTAGATTGAAACTTGAAAAGTGCACTGTCAAGTATGTTCAATTCAAATCAGTACCATGTACAAATGGATTATTTACAGACGTCAGTAGCAGTAACTTGTCCCCTTGACATAACATCAGTTGCTGAGATCCAGGTATCAAGTAGAGCTGCGATGATACAAAGCCTCACAGATGGCTCTACAGAAACATTTTGGGAATCAGGAGATGAAGACAGAAATAAAACCAAAGCCATCACCATAGTCTGCAGTAACATGATGTATCCGATGATAATAGGAATCCACATTGACAATTCTAGAGATCTTGGAGTAAGTTGAATATCAGTCTGAGCATACGGCTTGAAACAGCTGCTAATATTTGGGTTGAAATGGCAGGATTACCACTGAAAGAAGAATAAAACTTTCTCAGTTCTCAGTGCTATAACATCCTGTTTACATATCTCTTTTTCAAGGTTGACATAAGGTTTTTCTGAAACTTCTTTGGCAGCATCAGTATTTGGAACACATGTCTTAATTTGTTTCACACTTTGTTTTATAATATAATGTATATGCATGGTTTTTAGCTACTATATGGCCATACATGTATGTGCCATTGGAAGCTATTCTAGGTTGGGAAAATTGTATGTATGTATGTATGTATGTATGTATGCATGTATGCATGTATGCATGTATCCGTCACCTGCAAAAACTCCAAAACCGCAGCACCTACCATCTTAGTATTAGGTGTATAGGTGAACCCAGGGGTGGAGATGTGAAATTATTCAAGTGAACATGACAATGAAAAAAATATGCAAATGAGGGGAAAAGAAAAATCTTGCAAATTGCTGAAAATTCTGTAAGCGTTGGTCAGATTAATTTGAAACTTGGTATGCAGGTTCCTTTAGGTATTCTACATGACATGTCTACAGATTGGGGTGAAATTTGCATGATTGTATTTTTGGGGTAATTTTTTTAGTTTTTATTTAAAAAGTCACGTTCTCTAAAAATGCATGTCAGATTGCTTTGAAAGTTGGTATCCATGTTTCTTGGGATGACCTCAGTCAAGTTTAGATTAATTGTATTGATATTTCCATATTTGTAATTTTGAGGCAATTTTCCCAATTTTTGGTCAAAAATTTTTTTCTCCAATAAGTACACATCTATTAGGTTTGATATTTGGTACACAGCTTCATAAGGTTGATCAAAATGTGATGTATTCAAATTCTGATGAAATCTGCAATTTTGTATTTTGGGGGTAATTATAGTCATTTTTGGTTAACAATGTGTTGCTCTAAAACTGCTCATTTGATAGCTTTCATATTTGGTATACAGTTTCCAAGGGTTTATCTCAATATGATATTGAAATTAGGATGAAATCTGAAATTTTGTATGTTGGGGCAATTTTTGCCATTATTGGTCAAAAAATTTGTTTCTCAAAAATTACTTGTTTGATAGCTTTGATATTGAGTAGACAGATGATCAACATTTAATATGTTCAAATTATGAAGAAATCTTCAATCATATCATTTAAAGCAATTACAACAGAACTCACTTTCAAACACAAAGATTGTCCCCTCACTTGTAAAGTGCATTCCAATTAACCTTGAAGATGTCTTACAGGTCTAGTGAAGAAAAGATAGTGAAGTTTTTCTTCATTTGGCATTTCACTTTATGTAAAGCAGAGATTTCATAAATGAGAATATTTTTTAGTCCCCATGGACACCGTCCGGGGGGACTTATAGGTTTGGTCATGTCTGTGCGTCCGTCCGTCCGTCCGTTCACCCAGATATCTCAGAGACGCCTGGAGCGATTTCGTTCAAACTTGGTACAAGGATAGTACCCTACCTCATACAGATGCACGTCGATTTGTTTTACAATGCGATTAAATTTGGCCGTGTTAGAGGACTTTTTAGTTTTCACCTCCATAGACTCCCATGTATAAGGCAGTCCATAGACTCCCATGTATAAGGCAGTCCATAGACTCCCATGTATAAGGAAGTCCATAGACTCCCATGTATAAGGCAGTCCATAGACTTCCATGTATAGGGCAGTCCATAGACTCCCATGTATAAGGCCAAGAAAAATAAAAATTTAGTTTCTCATCGTATTCATATTGCAAAAAGGATGCAGTGACACAGTTTTTAGTCCCCACAGATAAAGTCCAGGGGGCTCATAGATTGGGTCATGTCAGTCCGTGAGTCCATCCATGTGAGTCCATCCGTTCACGCAGATATCTCAGATACTTTGACAAAATGTCACGTGACCTTGGTGACCTTTGACCTCAAATATACATATTTGTCCATAACTCAGTAACCACAAGTGCTACACCTTCATATTTGGTATGATGGGACACCTTATGATGCCACATATTGTTCCTCATTAATTATGCACATATCTAATTTTGAGCGAGCCAATAGAGCTAGAGGTCTGATTTTTGGTATGTAGTGATAACTTGGCAATACAATTTTTTTGACAAAATGTCACGTGACCTCGTTGACCTTTCACCTCAAATATACATACTTGTCCAAAACTCAGTAACCACAAGTGCTACACCCTTCATATTTGGTATGATGGGACACCTTATGACGCCACATATTGTACCTCATTAATTATGTGCATATCTAATTTTGAGCAAGCCAATAGAGGTAAATGTTTGATTTTTGGTATATAGGGATATACTATAGGATAGAAATTTTTTGACAAAATGTCATGTGACCTCGATAACCTTTTACCTAAAATACACGATTATGTCAATAAATAAGTAACCACAAGTGCTATGTCCTTTATATTTAGTAGGATGGGAGACCTTATGACAACACATGCTTTACCTCGTTAATTATGCCCATATATAATTGTGGGCAAGCCAATAGAGCTAGATGTCTGAATATATGGATTAATTAGCAATACAATGTTTTTTTTCAAAATGTCACGTGACCTTGATGACCTTTGACCTTGAATATGCATATATATGCATAACTCAGTAACCACAAGTTCTTTACACTTCAATTTTGATAGGATAATAGACCTTAAGATGTCACATCTTGTACCTCATTTATTATGCACATATGTATTTCTTGGCTGGCCAATACAGCTAGAGGTCTGATCTTTTTTCCCGATTTAGAACCATAACTTAGACATGCCTCTTGTTTCAAATTGGGAACAATGACATAGACCTATGTGTCCATAGATCTGAACATATACACTCCAGTAATACTTAATGACCTCATTTCCCTGCCCCATCAAGACTAATACTCCCATTACAAGTGGGGACTGTCATTGTCAATGACTTGTTCTCATTAATTTCAGAATAAAGTGACCAACATGACATTTAACATTGGTTGCAGTTCAGATGATCTCAAGAAGTGGAAGCAGGTGAGTCCTGTAGACCAGGGGATGCCAATGCACACCAGTTTTGTCCTGATCAGTCACGATGGACATGGAATCATTCATATTTACAGACATCCAAAACAAACAAATGCAATAAACTGGATACCTTGTCACCTGCAGATTCTGTGTAGCACATAAGACAAGATGGTTGACAAGACATCTCTGAGTGTCTATGATGAGCATTTACATGCTTTTATCCATTTGCTGTTGAAAAATTTCTTAAAGATTGTTTTTGTCCTGTGATGAGCATGTTGCTTTGTGAATTACAGTCAACTCGCACTTTTTCCAATCCGCCCAGAACCAACTCGCCCGATTCCAACTCGCCCGATACCAACTCGCCCGATTCCAACCCGCCCAGAACCAACTCGCCCGATTCCAACTCGCCCGATACCAACTCGCCCGATTCCAACTCGCCCGATGCCAACTCGCCCGTTGTTTTGAGATGGGGTGTAGTTGTAGATTCCATGTACCCGATGGCCCGAGGCCAGCTATTTTCATATCATGCCGGGCCAGTAACTCGTGAAAGACGGTCCTGCTGTTCCTAAAGACGTGAACCAGTATAACTGCAGTAACTATCTCTATACGTAAAGAATTTGCAAAACGTGAAATTCGCAAATAAAAAGTTTTCCGTGTTGGCACATATTTCAAGCCGCACCTGTGGTTCTCAATGTTAGAAATATTTTGTTGTTAGAAATAAAACGTTTTATAAGTACCAGGTACTCATAAAATTGCACAATAGTATCGGGCGAGTTGGCATCGGGCGAGTTGGTATCGGGCGAGTTGGAATCGGGCGAGTTGGAATCGGGCGAGTTGGTATCGGGAGTCGGGGCGAGTTGGAATCGGGCGAGTTGGTTCTGGGCGGGTTGGAAAAAGTGCGAGTTGACTGGTACCCGTTGCTTTGTTATGCAGTTGCAGGAATGTTTTGAGATTGTCCATACATAAAATAATGTGTAGAAAAATTTGTTATCAAATTTACATAGTATAGAGTATTTTAACCCTTAAAATGCCATGCCCGCATATATCCGTACACAGCCAACTTATGCTCAGCACCACGCACGGATATATCCGTACATGGCCTGAAGTTTGCTCAGGCAAAGTTTGGAACTTGATTTCCCATGTTTAAGAGGTCACCTGACAAGTAAATCCACGCCTTACCCTTTGAACCCACTTCAGGTCCATATCAGGAATAAAATAATGACATCATCTGATGTAGCTACGGCAATTTCCAGTAATTTGAGTGACCTTTCGAGGAAATCGAGTCGACTATATTTACCATGAATATCAAATCGGATCTGGTCGCTGACTGCACTGAAGTTAGTGATATTCTGAATGCTTTTTTCTGCCGTACATCCTAAAGACAATGGTTTTTAGCTCACATTTGGTTATACCAATGTGAGTTTATCTTATAAGCTGAAGTCGATGGCATCTGTATGTATGTATGTATGTATGTATGTACGTACGTACAGTATGTCCGTCAACATCAAAAACACGCAAACCGCTGCACGTTTCAGCTTGGTATTTGGTGTGTGGATGCATCCTGGGCTATAGATGGGATTTTGTTCAAATGAAGTCTGCATAGCGAAAATTATGCAAATGAGCTCTCAAAATGTGAAAATGGTCAAGAATTAATATCTCGAGAACTGCTGTTTTGATTGCTTTGAAAATTTGTGTGCAAGTACCTTAGGTGAACCTTATACAGTTTTATTAAATATTGTTAAGATATCCTTAATTTTGTATTTTTGCTGAATTTTTTGGTGATTTTTCTCATTTTCAGTTAAAATTATTCTTCTCTGAAACCGCCAGCCCAATCGCTCTCAAATTTGCTTTGGATCTTTGTGAAGGTGTTACTCTTCTAATTTGTTGAAATTATGACAAAATTGGGAAAATTACTATTTTGGAGCAATTTTGTCATTTTTGGTCAAAAAATCTTAAACAGTATTTTCTTTTTAAAACCCCTGGACAGACAGCTTTTATATTTGGTACACAGACGTACAGAGATGACAATAGTTAGATATGTGGAAATTGTCCTGAAATATACAAATTTGTATTATAACACAAATTGTCATTTTTGGTCAAGAAAACTTGTTCTCAAAATTACTTGATTGATAGCTTTGTAATTTGGTATAAAGTCCCGAGGGATGTTATCAGAAAAATTTCCTGCTCAAAGTGTTGGGAAACCCCCAAATTTGTATATTTTAGGTAAATTTCTCTGTTTGTGACCTTAAATGACCTACACCAACCCAGGATATTTTGTGAGACAGTTTTAAAGGCTGTGAACATAATTTTGTCATATTTGGTATCAATTTGTAGGAAAATTTGATCCAGAAAACAAAACTCAGGTGAATTTTTTCATTGCGGACCAATTTTGCAACTTTTCTATGTAAGACATACAAGAACTGATGAGAAATTTGGATCCAGGATAATTCCAGATGTTGTAATCACCGCCCACAGTGGAAGGCATTTTACTATATGTAACTAACTTAAGTGCTGTTTACTTGAGAATGATAATACTCATCGCATTAATTAAAAACACCCCAAGGTTGTAAATACATTTCCTGTCATCTGGCATTATGTAATACCAAGGGATGGAACATTTGACATTCAGGAAGGGGTAGGGTCTAGAACATTGATAAGGTAGCATTACTTTTTTACCAGATCCCTTCTACATTTTTTTACCCACTCCCACCTTTTCTTTTTATCAAACCTTCTCTGGCTATTTTTTGTTGTTGACATTTGCTTATGTATTTAGCATCTACCAAACATGTGAAACCTGTCATAAATCTATCTATGTGATGTCATAATCAGAAATGGTCACATATTGAAGAACACCATCACTGATGGCGTCAGATATCATACAGATGGACGCCATGTGTGTCAATGAGATGATGATACTCACTATAGAAGTGCTTGAATGTAAACACAAGTTGGTCTCTTGCGTGACTTTGATTTAAAAATGCAAAAAAACTTCGACTTTATTGTCTATTTTTTTCATGTAGATTGAGATTGAATCAAGACACAGTGGATGGATTACCTGGACTATTCCTTCAGAGAACAATAAGATCATCAAAGTTGATTTGAAAGGACCTGATAATAGCCTAAGAGTTCGGCAGATTAAACTTCTTGGCAAACTGGAAACTGAGAGTATTAATATCCGACCAAGTGTTTCCACTATTTTGAAACAACAAAGAGACTGTGAGGCTGAAACGCTCAAGGTTTTTAGGCTTTTAACATCACAAGTGTTTGGAAGATTGATTGCTGATGAGGACAGTGTGGATAATACAGAAAATGACAAGAGTAAGAAGGGTGATAAGGTAAGAAAAAGGAAATATGGCAGTTTGCAGAGTGCAATTTTCATGACTTTTAGTATGCCCAGAGTCGCTAACCTGACATGGACAGATTTGTTCTCGACTTAAATAATATAAATGATGTATTTTCAGTGTACAGTAGTAGCTATGGAATTGCCACCATCTGTGTTCCAGGTTTATAAGGAATTTTACAAAGTGTTCCTTTCGTTTATGCATCAGCTTCAGGAGAAATGAGAAATGATGAATTGCAGACAAAATCAGAGGTCTGAATGAAAATTAGGCCAGGTTCCCGGATCACCAATTTGGTTCACTTACACTCTGCATCCCTATTACATTATGTTTCTTTATCTATTTCAATTCTTATCGAAAGACTGCTTTCAGTGTACTTGAAAATTAAAATTGTTTGCACGTAAAACTATAAGTAGGTACCTACCTCCAAACTTTAAATGCCAGCAATAATTACGCATAATATTATCTCCATGGTACATATTTTACCAAGTGAATTTTTATATTGTATTGCTATGTTGTTACTTTTTCCAAGGTGATGTATTCATTAGAATTACGACTGGTGTGATATATTTTTCAGGGTTTGAATGATTGTGATCTAAGAGAACACATGGTTGGTATACTGTTCAGCAGAAGTAAATTGACTCACCTCCAAAAGCAGGTAGGTTACGGCTTGACTAATGTGCCATCATTTACATGACATCTTGTACTTTCCTTTTCCTTTGTGCTGTTAATTGCGAGCATTCAACTAGCTAAATCTGTTGAAAGTTTTGGTCAAATAATTTTTTTTAATAGGTTTGGCCGAAAACATCTTCTCCTCCAAAACAATCATACTTTTCATGTTTTGGTATTTGATTTTGAGGCTTTTCTGTGTTGGCACATATTTCAAGCCCACGCTTGTGCTCGTTTTCTCAATGTTAGAAATGTTTGTTGTGAAAGGCTATTTCAAGATATAAACGTTTTTATGTGTTTGTTTTTATCCTTTTGCTGATTTCATATGTTTTTTCGGCACTGAGATCAGTTGCCCAAACGTTTGGTTTTGATAATCATCTTCATTTGCTTTCCTTGAGAAAAATGAAAAGGCACATACAAAAAAAGATTGATGTTGGGATGTTGAAGTTGTGTCTTTTCATTTTTGCAATCAAATGTTCTAGGCCCTATACTGAGTGCGGGTAAAAAATCTGCATTAAATTTGGATTTGACCTGAGGATCGGACTTATTGATTTCCTTCCGGGCCAGTGATTTTTTTGAAGTTACTGGCCCGCTTGTCCAGTACAGATTATGCGTGTGTTTCGCACACTAATGGTGTGATGGACATAGCAAATTGCATTACAGGGGTAGCAAGATCCAATCATTGAAAAAGTTTTATTGAAAGAAAGGTTGCACCTTTAGGTAAAAGTTTTCTCTCCAGATACACTGGCCAGATAGCAAATTTGTTATGTAAGTTCCATGGCATAGCTTCATTTTGATTATTATAAAATAATGATGAAATTTGCATTTCTCTTCAATATTGGCCAGTTTTTAGCTCCTCAGTTTTATATACTGAGGAGCTATTAGAATTGAAAACTAGAAATGGCGGCGTCAACTTTTACTTCCTTCTGTCAAGACTTCCTTCTGTCAAGATTTGGCCAACTAGCTTCCGTAGATGTGTATCTGCGAGTTTTACAACATTAACACAACAGGGCTTGGTGTGGTCTTGTTTACATCTTTAATCAGCTACATGCTCTCATTTACACAACACACCAGGGCCACTCCATGAATGTCAGACAGAGAAGCATAAACAAATCACCACACTTTGCAATGTCATGTATCTTTCATTTTTATTTGTGATGAACAAGTGAGCGTGAAAGTTCAGGTAGCTTTGGGAATTGACCGGCTAGACCAGCATGATATAAACTTACATATTCAAAATACATTTGTAAATGTATTCGTGGAGTTCTTGATTGGACTAAATGGTGCACTGCAAGAACCTTTTCAACATAACGATTCTAATAAAACGTAAAAAAAGACAGTTTGTTACAAGGCATCCTTTTCACTGAAACACTTGCAAACATGATTATGATGTGTTCTATTACTTGTAGAGCTCTCATTTCATTTATACCATTTAAACAAATTTTTCACTATTATTTCTATTTTTAGCTTTAAGGTATTTTTAAAGTTGTAACAGCTCTAGTACTTTCTCTTTCATTCTGTTTCTGGGGTATACTGTGATGAGAATGTTCCCTCACAGTATTTCATGATTCGATTCATCTGTAAGAACTAGGATTGCAATGATTAGACCGTTGGAAGCAACAGATAACTTATCATTGTGTCCAATTGTCAGGAATTCCCAAAATTGTTTATTATGTAGATTCACTGAGACTGGACAAGCGAAAATTTCCAAACCTTCCTGAACTTTCAACTCATTTGTTCATCACGAATAAAAAGGAAAGATACATGACATTGCAAAGTGTAGTGATTTGTTTACGTTTCTCTGTCTGGGTACAGTGGAGTGGCCCTGGTGTGATGTGTAACTGAGAGGTGTAGCTGATTAAAGATATAAACAAGACCACATCAAGCCCAGCTGTTAATGTCGTAAAAATCGCTGATACACAATACCTTGGCTAATTAAGTTTTGCAGCTTGATCAGATTTCACTCTAACTGGCTATCAACTTCAATGTGTTTATGGTACATAGAGAAAACTATGGGAGCAAAGTTTTTCTACAAAATGTCACATGACCAGCCACTTCCTGTGTTAATGATGCACATACCTAATTCTGGGCTTAATAATAGAGCTATAGTTCTGATTTTTGGTATGTAGGGATAACTATGGGATACAATTTTTTTAACAAAATATCACGTGACCTTGATGACCTTTGACCCCAAATATACATATATGTCCATAACTCAGTAACCACAAGGGCTACACCTTTCATATTTTGTATGATTGGAAACCTGTACCCTCATTAATTATTTACATATCTAATTTTGGGAAAGCCAATAGAGCTGGAGGTCTGATTTTTGGTATATAGGGATAACTATGGGATACAATTTTTTTGACAAAATGTCACGTGACCTCAATTAACTTTGAAATCAAATATAGATATTTCTTCATAAATCAGTAATCACAAGGGCTACACTCTTCATATTTGGTATGATGGGACACCTAATGATGACACATCCTGTACCTCATTAATTATGCATGTATCTAATTTTGGGCCAGTCAATAGAGCTGGAAGTCTGATTTTCGGTATATAGTGATAACTATGAGATACAATTTTTTTTGACAAAATATTAATGTGACCTGGCTGACCTTTGAACCCAAATATACATATATGGCCTCAATAACCACAAGTGCTACACCCTTCACATTTGGTATGATGGGAGACCGTATGGTGCCATATCCTGTACCTTATTAATTATGCACATCTCTAATTCTGGGCAAGCCAATAGAGCTATACGTCTGATTTTTGGTATATAGCTCAATTTCACAAATACTACTGTAGCCTTTCATCTTTTTTGCATATTTATTTCTCTATTGTGCCTGTGCAGACAGAAAGATGGTAAACATTTTGCAGAATTACTTAATCGTCTCAGAGTTGGCCAATATACACAAGAAGATATAAACCTACTTCAGCAAAACACTGATTAATTTTCTGGTCAAGCAGATCAATGTGAAAATGCAATTCACTTGTATACTACAAATTTAAATGTTGAAAAACACAATGAAGCAATTTTCACTAGAGTGCTGACAGAGAAATTACGGTGGCTCTCCTGCATTCCAATGCAGTAAATGGCGCTTACTCACTTTACTAGTGGCCTAATAATAAACCGCCTCATACTCCATCAGGATAGATTGGTGTTAATGTATGCAACTTATTTTTAGCTCCTATTTGGTTTTATATATAAATACCAAAAAGAGCTTATATGATGAGTCTGAGTGGCGTCTGTGTCTGTATATTTGTGGGTATGTGCGGATGTATGTCCGTCACACGCAAAGGCTCCCATAGTGCCAAAGCTACCGTCTCAGTATTTGGTGTACAGGTAGATGTAGGGGTTGAGATGTGAATTTGTTCAAATGAACATGTCAGTGTCAAAAATGTGCAAATGAGGTAAGAAAAAGCGAAATTCTGAAACAGGCTTGAAACAGGCTTACTCCACTGACTTGAGTCATTTCCTGTCATTGTTTATGAACTGTTACATATTAACAGACCTGCTCAAACCATAGACAGTAGAGGGGAGGAAGACCGTCAGTAGAGGGGAGGAAGACCGTCTATGGTCAAACTAAGGGGGGCTAGCTGCCTTTCTGCTATGCATGTTGCTAAAGTTGACCTCCAGTACCTAAAGTTTCGGACCTTAATTACTTTTGTCATTCTTGTTTTTCTGGTTTAAATATTTCTTGTTGTTTTTCTGGTTGTACTGTGCAGAAATCATTGTCATAACATCAACGTAGAATTTTCCTGCACTGAACAGATAGAAACAACATTTATTGTTGATCTTTGGTACCCATACTGGTATATACCAATTCTGATCAAATTTGAGCGACACCGTATAATTGCGGTATTTTTATATTGATGCGCCAAATCATGCCGTATATACAAATAAATGTATCTAACACAAATCTTGTGTATCCCGTATCCCAACCCCATGCCTCCAAGTCAATTACTGCTTACCAACAACCAACTACTTCAACTGGCCCCACATTTGAGGAGCTTCAGTGTCCTTGACGCTATTTTCTTATTTTTATACAAAATTTTTTCCTCTTTAACCACTTGGCATATAGCTTTCAAATGATGTTTGTAAGTGCCTAATGATGGATTTATTCAGATCTTATTCAAGTTATGATAATGTTTCAGGCCAACTTTCTCATTATGGGCCAAAATATCTGCTTCCCTGAAACTGCTCATCCAATCGTTTTCAGAGTTGGTATGTTAGATGTACTTAACTTCTGATTATATGGTGCATTGACACCGTTTTTGAAGACGTGGATTCCATCAATGAATTTTGATGTATAACAGCTCTGACTAAAATTCCTCCTCGCCCTTTGATAACAGTTTCTCACTTCACACAGAACACCTCAATGAACAGTCATAGTGAGTATTAATCTGTTGTCATATCCTTTCTTTTAGGTGTGTTCACACATTGTACAAGCCATCAGAAAGGAAACATGTCGAGTTAGAGAAGAATGGGAAAGCAGTTTACTGGTGAAAGAAACAAAAGAAAATGTCACAATAATCACAACATCAGATGCATACTGTTTTGAATTGCTGTCTATGGTACTTGCTTTGAGTGGTTCCAGTGTTGGTAGAGCCTACATCGCACAGCAAGTTACACTAATACAAGACGTCTTGACTCTGCTTCACACAGGATCTCCAAGAGTTCAAAGACAGGTGATCACATCATTTACATTCAGCAGTCCAAGATTTAATCATTGGCGGCACTATTTACCGTTGACAAGCTTTCATTGATCCAATATTTGTTGGTATTAGATAGTTGCTTCACTGTGATTTATTTATAGCCCACTGTTGTTACTCTTTTATTTCAAACCACTGATTATTTTCATGTACTCCCAATTACATTTATAGACTTCATTCATTCAAAGATGTAACAGGGGGAAGTCTTGTGTCAAAATTATCTAAATTTGTCATGAGTGAGCCCTGGATTATTTTATTGACAAGTTGTCTTTTTATCAATTCACATGTGTAGGTTGCATCCATACTGAGACGAGTTCTTCCAGAGATTTCACCACAGAAGTTTTCTACTATCATAGCAGTATCATCTTTACCATCAACTGATATCAGTATTCTATCACAATCCAGCAAGTCACAGTGTTACACTGAAGAAACTGTTGGAATTCTTGATATGCTGCTAGCCTGTATATCAAAAGCATTAGTTGTACAAACCAAGGTTAAGGGCGGTACAAGTGGTGGCTTTGGTAGTAGGGGAATCTCTACTTTAACAGTAGCTACAATGCTTAATCCTTGGTGAGTCTGCTACAAAGAATATACAGATTAATGTATATATAACATTCTTGAATATTGTGAAAGGCAAAAAATTATACAATTGATCATCACATGCCTTGCTTTAGATCACTTTGATTAGGGAGAACCCACTTATGTGGACAAACAAACACAAAGTCAACATGGTAAAATAAACAGTTGCTGAGGATATAACAAATGAATTAGATTTTTAGCTCCGCTGTCAGAGACGCGGATTTTATCTGATAGGCTGATTGTCCGTCGCCGTCCGTCCGTCCGTCCGTCCGTCAACAATGTCTTCTTCTCTGAAACCGCATGTCAGATTTCTTTGAAATTTGGTATGGAGGTTCATAGGAGTGACCTCACTCAAGTTCGTTCAAATTGTGGTGAAATTTGCATAATTGTATTTTTGGGGCAATATTTCCTGTTTTTGGTCAAGAAATCTTCTTCTCTGAAACTTCAAGTCAGATTAATTTGAAACTTGGTATAGAGGTTCCTAGAGGTAACCTCAGTCAAGTTTGTTCAAATTGTGGTGAAATTTGCATAATTGTATTTTTGGGGCAATTTTTCCTGTTTTTGGTAAAAAAATCATCTTCTCTGAAACCGCTCGTCCGATTGCTTTGAAATTTGATGTGCAGTTTACTTACGGTAACTACAGTCAGATTTGTTCAAATCATGGTGAAATTTGCATATTTGTATTTTCAAGGCAATTGTTGTCGTTTTTGGTAAAAAAACTTTAAAATCTTCTTCTTCAAAACTACCAGTCAGATAGCTTTGATATTTGGTACGGTACATAGGTCCCTAGGGATGATCTATTTCAGATTTGTTCAAATTGTGCAGAAATATGCAAATTTGCATTTTTAAGGGAATTTTTGCCATTTTTGGTCAAAAAATGTATTTCTCAAAAAGTACTGGTCTGATAGCTTTGAAATTTGGTATACAGGTTTGTATAGATGAACTAAGTAATATATATTGAATTTCTGATGAAATATGTAATTTTGTGTTTTTGGGGCAATCGTTGCCATTTTTGGTCAAAAAATGTGTATTTCCAAAACTACTCATCTGATAGCTTTGCACTTTGGTATACAAGTTCTTACAGATGAACTTAATGATATTTATTGAAATTATGATGAAATCTGCAATTTTCTTATTTTTGGGTAATTTTTTCCATTTTTGGTCGAAAAATGTGTTTCTCAAAAAGTACTGGTCTGATAGCTTTGAAATTCGATATGCAGGTTCCTACAGATTAACTAAATTTGATATTTTGACATTATGATGAAATCTGCAATTTTGTATTTTTGGGGCAATTTTTGCCATTTCTGTTAAAAAAATTTGTTTCTCAAAAACTGCAAGTGGATAACTTTGATATTTGGTATACAGGTTCCAAGGGATTGTAATATATGATATACTGAAATTATGGTGAAATCTGCAATTTTTATTTTTGGGGACAATTATTGCAATATTTGGTCAGAAAATTTTATTCTCTAAAAACTACTCGTCAGATAGCTTTAGTGGACGTGTTCTTTGGAATGATCCTTTGTAAAACTTCAAATTATGATGAAATCTTCAATTGTATATTTTTGCAGCTGTTTTAGCCTCTTTTTTCTAGCCATTGAAATGAGCTATCAAAGATTTCCACCTTCTTCACCAACATGTGTCAAAAATAGTTATTCTCTACATAAACACAGTGGAGCTATATCGGCCGCTAGGTTGCTTGTTAATTAACTGCCTGAAAAGGGCAGTCTTTCACCAACAATATTATACATCTTATTTTGATGCTAACATTTAGGATGTGGCTCTTAAATTATGGGCTGATCAAACGTAAATGAGAAACAAACGGATGTTTTCAGGGAGTGACCCTTTCAGAATCTGACATTTTATGACCTTTTTTGATTTTTGAATGGACATCCTCCAAAGTAATGTTGCCATTCTTATTGATACTATACCGGGGAGTCCATAACATATACCAGATTTAGAATTCATCCATACTCTCTTTGTCAGATTCTATGAGTGCCAGTAACAAACATGCGATCTTCAGAACCATATAATGGCAAATTAAGTAGACCATTGATAGTCAAACTTCAAAAACCCATATGTTGTTGTGTCTGTGTGCAGTTACTCCAAAGATGAAATTGAAAAGTCATTGCATACCCTGTACATGAAAACAGCAATAATGTCTCAAAAAAAGTGAAGGAACATGCTTCACATAAAACCAGAAAAATGGAGATGATCGGCTAAACATGAAATGTGTAACGAACTGGATCAATGTTTCTGATAGAAAGCAGAATTTCTTTTGTTTACAGTATTTTTAATTGTTGTTCGTCCCCAAGGACTAATGGTTTTTGGTCGTGTCTATCTAGCTGTCAGTCCATCCACAAGCTTTTCTTCAGAGATGCTTTTTCTGATTTCTTTGAAAGTCTACAGGGACATGAACCTACATATCAGTTATACATATGCATGGCGATTTGTTTTGCAATTACAATCCCAATCGGACACCATTTGTCATTATGTTTTCTACACATGCGTAATTTAAGTTAATTTATGCAAGATTATTGAACACTCTCAATTACGTTCAAAAGTCTGTTTACAGCCAAAGAAATTGTGAAGACAAAAAAGTAAACTGACAAGATATGGTACTCTAACAATTTCACTGGCATGCCACAATCACATTTATACTGATAGACAACCATAGCCAAAAGACAGCAAGACTCAGAGCTTATTAGTGAAATATTATCATATTTCGCCGTTCCAAATCATACTGAATACACAATCTCATGATACAGAAGTGATAATTCAAGAAATTTCCTCTTCAATTAGATCGGGAAATACGAAAAAATCTTAGAACAAAGACATTGTGTGTGTTCTCCCTATTGGCATCAAGCAATATTGTAACATAGTGTGAACTGAATATGCATTCATCGCTTGAGTGCACAAAAAAGCAGCTTGACTTTCCAAGATCAAATGGTCAATATCTTGTGAAAAAAGCAACATGGGAGTGAAAATTGTTACAGTCACTTGTCAAAACATTTCACAGATGAAGAATGATGGTGAATAAAGATGTTTATCAGTGTCATGTTAATAAGTGTTTAATTTCCTATTAGAGTGATATGTCCAGCTATATACTGCATCAAATTTGAGGAAGCATGGTACAGACATTGATCTCTTAGTATTGTAATACTGTGTGTAGACATTAAGAAGTATCGAGTAAATTAATTGCTTATTTGCATATTTAATGAACTTTCATAATTAGTGTGATATGTCTAGAAATGTTGTGTCAAATTTGACGAAGTGTGGTACAGGTGTTTATTTTCCTGTAGTGTAATGGCTTGTAAAGATATGTAGCAGTATCATATCAATTAAGTGCTGATTTGCATATTTAATGAATTTTTGTAATGTGTGTTCATCAAAAGTCTTATATAGTTACATGACAGTAATATTTCATTCAAATGATGCTAAAGTTTGATGATAAAATTCCATTCAAAGGATAATGTAACTCCATACAGACAACAGTATATATTTACATTCAGATAACAGTAAATGTCTAGTCAGATGACAACTAACATGATAGTTTCAGTTATGGCTCAGTTTGACTTAAATAATGTGACCTCCTTTGCTTGTGAATGACAAGTTGTCGTTATCATTTGCTTTGTTTTGTTTCAGTGCTGAGGATAAGCAAAGTAAAACGTCAGAAAGCAAACGATGGTGGTTGAAGGGTAGTATGCCTCAAAATATCGCTGATGTTATCATTAAACTGCTCAAAGATATGTCAGCTGTAAGTAGATCAAGTATTTTTGTTAACACAAGTTGCCTTTTTCACAACTTTGTGATATTACTCATCAAAGTCCAAAATGGTCTTAGAAAGTATAACTAATGGACATTTCATTTAAGACAGAATTATATGGTTGTCCATTTGAGCATAGACAGTCGAGAAAGAGGATGGGAAGCTACAGCAAATAACAAAAGAACTGTGAAGAAGCGACGACCTATCTAGTTTGGAATATTAGAATTTGTGAATCAATTTTTGCATAATTATCAGTTGGGCGATAGCCGCTGCTTGACATCCTGTAGTTCCCAGTGAAAAAAACTTCATTGTACTTATTTTCAGCATAAAGTTGTTGTTCTGATTGAAGTCGGATTCTGTTATCCTAAAGATTGATTTATTCCTAGATGCGGCAAAGAAACATTGCATTCCTTCTAAATGGTATTATATGGCATTAATAAACAATGAAAATAATGTTAAAGTTTAAATTTTGCCACGCTGAAGTGCAACTTTGGCAATCTAGAGTCATATTCAAATCCCACACTGAAACTGTGGTGATCCCGAATGTACTGCGTCATGGCATAGCTTCAAACCTTTGACAGTACGTTCCAATGTCTTGCCTGATCGTCTTCTTTACTGAAGTTTTCCGTCTTTTTTGTTGGAGTCTACAGATTTTTTTCTACCTCAGTGACTTAATATATATACAAGGTAAATAAACGACAACTTTTCATTTATTGTCCGTGAAATACGAAGACTGACGTGTGATCGCATAGAGAACATCAGCGACCCCATAGCGTATATATGGATACAGTGCAGTCGTGTGTCATGTCAGTCCAGTCAAGTTTGTGTCCCTTTTTTCCCCCAGACGTACATCGATAGTCTGAATTACTGTAATAAGTGAAATGCTTATCCAACTACAAATGTAATGGCGTATTGCATTTTCGGATTACTCACATGATTTTCAGTTAGTAAAAGAAAACCATTAACATGCGTTCCAGTGATAACACAAAACGGGACGTTTTGATTAATATAATGCGTGTGTCATCATAACAGCTATCGTGTGTCGGTGATTTTGTGTACCATTTTATCGGCGGATTCAAGTTGGATGTGTGCATGTTTTGTTGTACATGTGTATTTAATGTATGGCAGTGTAGTCATGCATTCTGATCTGAAATTTATTGCAAAATTTACGGTCAGTCCTGCAGAAAAATATGTGAACAATCGAATTGGAGAGAGCAAACATATGAACTGAAGTACAGGAGAGAATGACCATGGCGGTAAAAAACCTCCATGGAATGAGTGACAAGAGTTTCATCTTTGCGTGTTAGCTCCAAACTGTGCCAAAATGCGTAATTTAATATAATATCAATTAATACTGAAGAAAGACTGTTCAGAACCATTCTTCTTTGCTACGAAAATGTTGTGTTCAGGACACACTGAAATTAAGGCCTGCAAACATGTTTCGCGAGATTGTGCAACAGTTGGATGGTAATTAGATTTGTTTATCAATGCATATGCAAATCCAATGTAATTTATTCCGGACTTGTTTATTCAAAGGAAATACCGCAGCTTCCCATCCTGTTTCTCGACTGTCTATGATTTGAGTTTTTACAATGGTTATTAATTCATAGGTCATTTTCTAACATTTCTTAAGTTACGCTTTTAGCTCCCATATATGTATATGTATATATGCAAATGGCAGGTATTCTTATAAGGTGGCGAAATGGCGTTTGTGTGTATGTATGTATGGATGTGTGTCCATTAAGATCAAAAACCGCAACACCCACAATCTTCATATTTGGTACTGAGGGGCATTTTAGGTTGGAGGTGTGAATTTGTTCAAATCAAGATGTCTGTGTGAAAAATATGCAAATCAGATACAAACAAGTGAAAATCCGTGAAGATGCTGCAACTCAGGAACCACTGGGCAGAATGTGTTGATATTTTGTGCATTGGTAGGTAGCATCAATCCTTTGCACGAATGCCAATTTTACAGGTATATTTTTGATTTTGTATTTTTAAGACTTTTTTGGTAATTTTATACCTACTGGAACTCAGAGTATATAATGTGGTGATTTAGTAGGCATTTGATATGGTAAACTATTTGGTGTTGAAATGCAGTAAAAAAATCATTAGAAAACGTAGCAGAGGTGATTTTAGCAGGTTTGGTTTCCAACAAATATATTCCAAAATTTTTTGCAATGTTTAAGAGTATCAAGGTTGTAAATAGTTGACACACTTCCTGCCATCTGGTCATTGTATATCTCATGCAAAAATGGTCAATACAAAGGGGTGGACCATTTGATATCCTGGGGGGGGGGGCGTTTCCTGACAGATTTTGCAAAATAAATCCAAACAAAGGTCATTTAAAAATCAGCTAGAGAAGGTTTCACAAAAAAAAGGTGGGAGAGAGGGAAAAAAATAAATGTACAATGGAGTGGATAAAAAAGATACTGTACCTCATCAATCTTCCAGACATCCCCCTCGATATCAAATGGTCCACCCCAATGTCTTTTTCCGACAACTAACGGTGTAGTGTATATTAGTTTAAGATGTCAAGGTAAGGATTACAAAGGAATAGTCAAGTTCACCATAACTTTATCTCTTGTGTCATCATCCTTGTGTGATTGGTTAAGTTTGTAAGTTGTTCCAAAAGTAGATGCACCAGATGTACTGGAAGAAAACAATGTTTACTTTTCCCTATAGGGTTTCTGAGTTAATGGTTGTATGTTGAAATCTCTCCATGTATCTGGTGTATGGGCAGAATGTAAATATTGGTTGCCTTGCAGATTGATTGTCTTAAAAATTATCACAGAAGTAGAAAAGGAAAAGAAACTAATCAAATTAATATTGATGTAACATATTCACCCTGAGTGCCTGTAGGCCTATATTTAACCATTTTATCACTCTCCATGGGCCAAGGCGCATTTTGGGGCCAATGTCATCACTCTGTGCCAGTCTGTGTATGTCAGTCTGTCTGTATGTGTGTCCATCTTTCATACAATTGTTGGCTTCTGATAGCTATATAAAAGCAAACAGTGACAATGTCACTATTTTTAATGGTACAAATCCACCCATGCCAGAAAGCATACACTTTTCACAATCAGTGTTGCTGTCACCTTTGTATCACTCTAAAGATATGTGTAATCAAGTAGACTTCACAAAGAATGGCATCAAGTCAGCAAATCTAAGAAAGTATATGTAGTGTGAATACAGTCAAGATATATGTTGTTGAACACATTTTTGTGCTCAACATACCATGCAGTCTATCTGAACTGCAAAGTTTATGGGGCGCTTACGGGAAGGAAAACTCAATACAATGTACACTGTGTGAACTGTTTCCCATTTACAGAAAGAGGATGTCATTTACCTTGAGACATCAATTCACACATGTCCACAAGTAGTTTTGCATGCTCCTGTGTAATTTCAATGATTGGCATTTGTTTAACAGGGTTTGTTGTCAAACGAATGGTGTGATGTAACTAAAGGAGCAGTAGCTGAAGCAGTGTTGGCATTGACAAAACTTGAAGAAAATAAACGAGTTCCAACAGAATGTATGAAGACACATACAGTAAGTCAGAGATTGCAGTGAATCATTCTGTTAACATGTATGGCTCTGTATATTCAGTTGGTCATTTTGTTGGTCATCGACACTGTCTATTTTGACACTGTCTATTTTGATCAAAATCAGTAAGGACATTTCAACATCAGGGTCCATGTACTTGTTCACCTGTCATCAGCACTAGACATCAGTCATTTCATGACAGCTTATTATTATATTCTCTGGTGCAGTACAAAGTATTTAGCAACAAGAAAAAGAAGATATACGTTTCTCTTAAATTCCACTCAAGACAATACATTGCATGTGTATTTCATTTTCCCTTACAATAGAGTGATCAGTAATATGTGTATGGATGACCATCATATTATTTTGTATTCTTAAAGCACACTGTGCCTGTAGATTTAATCATAATTATTATGTGATGTGAACTTTTTTAATACATAAAAATTTGATGTTATTGCTGTACTGTGTGAGGAGTTCATGTAATTGCTAGTGATAAAAGAATTTCAATCTTTAGCTACTATAGACTATAGTCTATAGAAGCGATTGGGATGGATATCCGTCCGGCGTCTGTCTGTTTGTATGCTATGTACATTGATGATTAAACCAGGTTAAAACAATATCAAAAGTCATTTCACATTTTCATGTCAGCTAATTTATAATTTGCATGTCTAATGAGCTTTCATAGCTCGGCATATATGGCTTGAAGGACTTGGCCAACGGTAATTACACTTGCTATATAAAGAGCAGTGTTCTCCCCAGTTTTTTTTTACAAGAGGGCGAAGATGCTGAAGACGTGGTGCAAAGCACCACAGGCGACCGCTTATGCGGTCGCGGGGGGAGGTCAGGAGATTAAAATGGTGTTATTTGGTGGCACTTGGGGAATATTTTTTCAGATTTTTATCGTATAAAAAACTCTAAGGAAAAGAAATCTGAGACAGTGTTCCATAACGTTTATTCCAGTTCACTGATGTCAATGAAGATTATTTTTTTAAAACGAAAACATAGCGGCAGACATTCATTTATTCATCGATGTCGAAATTATCACCATAACGTGTTCTCAGCCTGATACACGTACACGTCCGACCGAGCCTAAAAATAGTTCGTTTTGCTTTGGGAAGGAATACAACAAACAAGCGAAATTCTAACCTCCTATAAAAACTTCAGAGTACTCTGCTGTCCTTGTTACCCTCAAGCTCCTAGGCATGTTTACCCAGCTAAGTTGGTTACCTAATGCACGGTCCCTATGGAGGGACTGTGGCTAACATTACAGCCTGTGCCATGCAAATATATGGCTGCCATCAATGAGTTGCACATGGGCTTATGATCTCGGATGACATCACAAACTCGCGAGATTTGCACGATCGATGAGAATTACGTTTGCAGCCTGCAGGATCGACGTTCACGCTCGCATTTTGCTTGTAAATCACTGTCAACTTTTTTTCCGCCATACATTTTATTGTTTTATTTTTCAAAAAAATAAATCTTATTCATTTCTGGCAAGGGGGCGCTCGGAATTTACAAGAGGGCGCCACGCCCCGTTACCTTATTTAGGGAGAACGCTGAAGTGGTGATACTATGACAGCAGTAAAAGAACTTTGATATTTTTATTTCAGCTAATTACATATTTGTATACTTCATGACCTGATCGGTGGTGATTGTTGTTCATTACGTTGATCATAATATTTTCAATGAAGTTGCAAACATGTGGCAAAGGTTAAAATTTACACATAACTGCAATATACAATGAAACACGTGAGCATTTTCAGTTCATATCTGGTTGGTTAAGAGATTTATTTTTCAAAAACTACTTGTCTGATAGCTTTGATATTTCGTATACAGGTCCCTGAGGATTAACTAAATGTGATATCTTGAAACTATGATGAAATCTGCAATTTTTAATTTTTGGTGAAAAAATTTGTTTCTCTAAAACTGCTTTGTCTAACAGCTTTGATTTCAGGTATACAGGTTTCTAGGGGTTATCTTAGTGTGATAATGATATATTGAAATTGTGATGAAATCTTAACTGCCTGTAAGTGTACACCTAGTATGAGAAGCAGATGGCAAAGACACTATAGGCATAAATGGCAGTTTTTTGCTCATGTGTTCACACACATGAGCATATGTCACAGCAATGTCTGTCTGTCTGTCTGTGTGTCTGTCTGTCAGTGTGTCTGTCTGTCTGTCTCTGTCTGTGTGCTCAATGTCTCAAAAACAGCTAATCAGATCAGAATCAAATCTGGTACATAGATTCAGTTTGCAAATGGCAAGAACTGATTAGTTTTTGGTGGGTTGCTTACTTTTTGCTCATTTACATAATTAATGATTTTAGAAAAATGGATATACATTTAGAACGACTGCACACAATTTAATGAGATTTCCTATAAATGTTGATCATACCAAGATATATCAACCTTGAAAGACATTAAGGGATGACTCCTTATTTGCATATTTAATGAACTTTCCTAATTACAGATATATATCTGAATTGACTTGACCACAGTTTATGAAACTTGGTACATACATTGAAGATACCATAAAACAACATTTTAAGGATTTTTACATCAGCCAATTTATAATTTGCATATTTAATGAACTCTCCTAATTAGGGATATTTATCTGTATTTACCAGACCAAGGTGATAAAACTTGCTATGTGCATTAAAGAGAGTGTGAATCAACATTATAAAAAAAGTCGTTTAACATTTTTACTTCAGCAAATTCCTTATTTGCATATTTTATGAGAACATTTCAGTTAATTCCTAATTTGTATATTTAATGAACTTTCCTAATTGTACTTGACTTTACTTCATCAAAGTTGGCAAAACATGCTATGTACATTGATGATTATACCAGGTTATAACAATATTTAAAGTCGTTTCGCATTTTCATGTCAGCTTATTTATAATTTGCATATCTAATGAGCTTTCACAGTTTTGCATATATAGCTTGAAGGACTGGACCAAAGAGAATCACACTTGCTATAGAAAGTGGTCATATAATGACAGTATTCAAAGAAATTAAATAAATTAATTTAATTTCAGCTAATTACATATCTTAATACTTAATGACCTTTAGAATTAATCTGTGGGTGGTGAATATTGTTCATTATGTTGATCATAACACTTTCAATGAAGTTTAAAACATGTGGCAAGGGTTCAAATTTACACATAACTGCAACACATAATGAAAGACGTGAGCATTTTCTGTTTATATATGGTCTGTGCTTGCTATTGATGAATGTCTGTGTATATAGGGGGCCTGCAAGTATGACCCAAATTGAAACAATTCTTCTGGCATAAGAATACACTTGCATTGCCAAAGGACCTCTGCATTCACTATATCTTGTATTATGCTCCTCTGCATTCACTATATCTTGTATTATGCTATGTGTATCCTCTATACCATCGACATCTATAGTAGCTTCAGGGACATTGGCCCTATGTTTGTTATTTATTTCAATGTTTATATTTTGATTCACTGCAGATATGGCTGTCGTTGGCATCACTATGTGTGTTAGATGAGGACCATGTAGATAGGCTGTCATCTGGTCATTGGATTGGCTCTGAGGGACATCAAAGTAAACACAAGGTTTGTTCAAATCACATCTGTGTACTGTACCCATAAGTAGAAACTGTTATTGTTCAAGGAAAATACAAAGGACTTTTGATAATAAAACTGATATTAGGTATACCAAATTGCCTCTGCATTCACTTCCAGGAATGAACTAGCTTTGATGTGAGCAAATTATGGTTAAATCTATTGTGTAGTCTTTTTAGTCCCTATGGACGCCGTCCGGGGGGACTTATAGGTTTGGTCATGTCCGTGCGTGCGTCCATGCGTCCGTCCGTTCGTCCGTTCACGCAGATATCTCAGAGATGCCTGGAGCGATTTCATTCAAAATTTGGTACAAGGATTAGTTCATATGTCAAAAATATGCACGTCGATTTGTTTTGTGATACAATCCAATATGGCCGCCAGGCGGCCTTTTTATTACGATTGTTTCATGTACAGAGCCATAACTCAGACATGTTTCAACCGATTTTATTCAAAGTTGGTATGAGGACATTGACCAATGTCATACATATGCACATTGATTCGTTTTGTGATACAATCCAATATGGCCGCCAGGCAGCCATTTTATTACGATTTTTAGCTCACATTTGGTATACCAATGTGAGGTTATCGTATAAGCTAAATCAGTTCATTTGCATCTGATTTGCATGTCTGTATGTATGTATGTATGTATGTATGTATGTATGTATGTCCGTCCACATCAAAAACACCTAAACCGCAGCACCTACTGTCTTAGTATTTGGTGTACAGGTGCACCTAGGGGTGCAGATGTGAATTTGTTCAAATGAACTTGTCAGTGTCAAAAATATGCAAAGGAAAAACCCCGCAAATTGCTAAAACTCTGTAACCGTTGGTCAGATAGGGTTGAAACTTGGTGTGCAGGTTCCTTTAGGTATTCTAAATTACGTGTATAAAATTTTGGATGAAATTTGCATATTTCTATTTTTTGGGGTAATTTTTAGCTCCCATAGCCATATGTATATATGGCAATGGAAGCTATTCTTATAGGCTAGGGAAATGTCTGTATATCTGTATGTCTGTATGTCTGTCCGTCAACATCAAAAACTCCAAAACCGCTGCACATTTCATCTTGATATTTGGTGTGTACATTGATGATGGGCTGTAGATGAGATTTTGTTCAAATGAAGTTGTCATTGCCAAAAATATGCAAATTAAATGAAAAAATGTAAAAACAGTCAAAATTGAAAAACTCAATAACCACTGAGCAGATTACATGAAAAATTTGCATGTAAGTACTTTGGGCTGACCTGAAATGATTGTGCTTTTTTTGATTTTTTGATATTGTTGAAAATATGCAAATTAGTGCCAAAAAAGGCGTTTTTGGTAAAAAATCTTCTTCTTCATAACTGCTGGTCAGACAGCTTTGATATTTGGTATACAGGTCCCTAGGGATAACTCAACTTGGATTTGTTCAAATTGTGATGAAATATGCAAATCTGTATTTTTAAGGAATTTTTTTGTCATTTTTGGTCAAAAATTTATTTCCTCAAAACAACTCGTCTGACAGCTTTGATATTTGGTATACAGGTTCCTACAGATAAACTAAATATGATATATAGAATATATGATGAAATCTGCAATTTTGTATTTTTGGTGCAATTTTTGCCATTTTTGGTCAACAAATGTGTTTCTCAAAAACTACTTGTCTGATGCCTTCGATATTTGGTATACAGGTTTCTAGGGGTTCTCCTAGTGTGATATAGTGAAATTTGATAAAATCTTCAATTTTTGTAGTTTTGGGTCAATTTTTGCCGTTTTGGTCAAAATATTTGTTTCTCAAAAGTTAGTCATGTGATAGCTTTGATATTTGGTATACATTTTTATACATAATTATGATGAAATCATCAATTTTGTATTTTTGCAGCTAATTTTGCCATTTTAGGTCAGGCCATCCTGAAATGAGCTATCAAAGATCTCAACCTTCTTCATCAATACATATGTCACGAAAAGTTGCTCTCTACATAACACAGCAGAGCTCTGTCGACCATTAGATCGCTTGTTTTTTTCAAAACCGCTGGTCAGACAGCTTTAATATTTGGCTAACAGTTCCCTAGGATGACCTTAGTGAGATGATTTCATACAGTCAGGAAATACTTCATTTTGTATCCATGTCTATAGTAGCTTCAGGGACATTGGCCCTATGTTTAAGATAATGCGGTGATTCAGTAAGCATTTGAAATGGTAAACTGTATTTGGTGTTGAAATGCGGTAAAAAATAATGAGAAAACATAGCTGAGGTGATTTCAGCAGGTTTGGTTTCCAACAAATATATTCAAAGTTTTTTTCAATGTTAAAGAGTGATGGAGGGGGGGGGGAGTCCTGGCAGATTTAGAAAAAAATCCAAACAAATGTCAATAAAAAAATCAGCCACAGAAGGTTTGTCAAAAAGAAAAGGTGGGATAGTGGGAAAAAAAGAATGTACAATGTATCGGATAAAAAAGATAATGTTCCTCATCAATCTTCCAGACAACCCCCTTTTATCAAATGGTACACCCCTGATGTATTTTTGTGTGCAATTAACCATGCAGTGTATTTTAGTTTAAGATGTCAATCAAGTTAGGTAAGGATTTGAAAGGAATAGTCAAGTTCACCACAGTTAAATTTCTTAACTTTATCTCTCGTGTCATCATCCTTGTATAATTGGTTAAGTTTGTAAGTTACTCAAGATGTGGATGTACCAGCTGTTCTGGAAGAAAACAATGTTTACTTTTCCCTGTAGGGTTTCTGAGTTGATGATTGTATGTTGAAATCTCTCCATGTATCTTGTGCATGGGCAAAATGAAAATATCGGTTGCATGTTATGTATTTCAGTCTATGTCAAATATTGTAAATGAAAAATCATGAACAGTTTGCTGTGTGCTTGTAAAAGATAACGTGTTTGTCAATACATATTAAAACTGCCTTGCAGTTTGGTTGTCATAAAAATTATCACAGAAGTAGAAAACGAAAAGAAACTAATCAAATTGCTGTAACATATTCACCCTCGGTGTCTGTATAGGCCTATACTTAACTATTTTATCATTTCATTCAGCTTTTTGTTATATCTTTATCACTCTTCATGGGCCAAGGCATTTGGGGTCAATGTCATCACTCTGTGCTAGTCTGTGAATGTCAGTCTGTCTGTATGTGTATGTCCATGTTTCATACAATTGTTGGCTTGTTTTGATAACTGTATGGGAGCGAACAGTGATTATTGTCACTATTTTTTCAGTTTTTAGTCAAAAAATGTTTTTTTCTGAAACCACTCATCTGATTGCTTTGAAAGTTGGTATACATGTTTCTCAAGATTAACCTCAGTCAAGTTTATATAAATTGAATTGAAATTTTCATATTTGTAATTTTGGGGCAATTTTCCGAATTTTTGGTCAAAAATTTTTTTATTCAAAAACTGCTGATCTGATAGCTTTGATATTTAGTATACAGGTTCCTAAGGTTGATCAAAATCAGTTTTATGAATATTGGGAAGATATCTCGAATTTTGTATTTTTGCTGAATTTTTTGGTTATTTTTCTCATTTTAAATAAAACTTCTTCTTCTCTGATACCACTAGCCCAATTGCTCTCAAATTTGGATAGGGTCTTTGCAAGGGTGTTACCCTTTTTATTGTTGAAATTACGACAAAATTGGAAATATTACTGTTTTGGGGCAATTTTTGTCATTTTTGGTCAAAAAATCTTAAAAAATATTTACTTTTTAACCCTTAAAGAGCCTTAGACTTTCTATGCAATGCAACTGCCAGGCCAAGGACTTTTTGAACCCAACTTCTCAACATGTTATGCATTTTTCAGACCGGTGCAGTTCATTTTCTGTGACGAGAAACCCTAACAACCCATTATTATTTCCAAAGCTCAGGATATGAAGAAGCTCTCTATGACAATGAAAAGTTTCAATTTACACATTGAAGGTGTAAAATTGGGCTAAAATGCACGTTTTTTGTTCAAATTCACTGAAAATGATAAAAAGTTTCTAAAAATGTATAAAATTCATCAACGGCCTTCAAACTTGAATAAAATTTTCATGTTATGGAAAGACACGAATTCAGGTACACGATTTCAGCATCATGTAACATCATACGTAAATAATAAACAAAAACAAACAAACAATTAGTGTCTTTCAAAATAATACAAATGCTTCCTGTGCAAATGCATCTCTACAAAAATACAAATAATATTTTACATGCAGTACATTAAATGTAGATTGACAACTACTGTGTATGGAGCATCGGCATGATTGCATTGCCCAAGCATTGTCGTTTACTTGTCTATTGTATTTGTTTGTTTGTTTGTTTGTATTTGTTTGCTTGTTTATATATTTTATTTCTTCTAGTGGAAATGATTTTCCAGAGAAAAATTCAGTGTACATATCCACTTTGTCATCAGTTTACTATCTATCATACGATTTCTTGTTAGTGTTATTTAAAATCTGTCGTCAAAGTTAGAAGAAATCAATTATAGTCTTGTTTGCCTGTAAACACAAACAATTAATTTGCATACATAGAGACAACAAGGTTCCATATTGTACATGGAGGGGTAACTATTGTGCATCACATGCACACAACTATAGGGCATATTCAACTGACTCTGTATAGTTTGAACTGCCGGTTTAATTATAATGAAGAGTTGAAGACAAAAAACACATTTCACTAACCTTTTCATCGATTAATTTTGGTGTTTGACCCAACTTACATTAGTTTAATTCACGTACGCGTGTGTAACTATCTGTGGCTTATCGAGTCACGGACTCGTACTACCATACATACTAGTCAATCCGTTCGCCAAGTTTGATCACGTATTTTGACAAGCATGCCACAAAATCCGCCACGAAATGGAAAGAAACCACAAAGTATCGAGAAAAAAAGGTTCATGTCCGGTTTATTTCAGTTAAAAAAATGCGTAACACGTAGGAAATGTCTCGCAATGTCAACAGTTCGGAACAACTACATTTCATTTACAAACCGGGTCGACTGTCATGGCCGTCTCGCTCCATGCCTCCAGGACGGCCGGAGGTCAAATATCAACAGTTTAAAGGGGCTTTTTGGCAGTCCAACGCTTGAAAATTCACAAAATACACTTCAATTTAACCAAATCCTTACAAATTTCTCAATCTTGCATGTTTTGGACTTCGAAAACCTTAACCTCGGGTTCCATGTCGAGAGTTAGGCATCACACAGTGCCGCCATCTTGGCCGCCGATACGTTCGAAGTTCACTATCCCGATCGATTTGGTCAGCAAATCGCGTCATTTTTCCGTAAAATATTCTCAAAAAAAAATGTAAAATCTATCATTTCTATCACCCAGAGGGCAGTAGCTTGGCATAATATAGTTGTCTTCCATGTCTACGGCATGGTAAAGCTTTCAAAACGTACGTACGTGTTTCGTTCAATGCACTGTGGCCGTATCCGCGTACGGGTGAAACTGCAGACCTGATTAAATATTCATGAAAACCGCTGACCTCTTTTGAAGAAAGTTCGCATAAATTACTGGAATTTTCGATTGTTAGGCTGCATGATGTCATTATTTTAGTCCTTATATGGTACTAAACTGGGTTCAAAGGGTCAGGAATACCCTCCTTCTGGCTGAGTTCGGCATAAGCATAGAACGCAACCACTGTCGGTTTATATACCGACGTGGCGCTGAGAGCGAGAATGCCGTGTCGGTTTATAAACCGACGCGGCACTTTAAGGGTTAAAGCCCTAGACAGACAGCTTTTATATTTGGTGTCCAGGGATGACAATAGTTAGATATGTGGCAATTGTCCTGAAATATACAAAAGTCCTGAGGGATGTCATTAGATAGATTTTCTGCTCAAAGTGTTGGGAAACCCCCCAAATTTTTATATTTTAGGTAATTTTCTCAGTTTGTGACCTTAAATGACCTGCACCAACCCAGGATATGTTGTGAGAGAGTTTCGAAGGCTGTGAACATAATTTTGTCATATTTAATATCAATTTGTAGTAAAATTTGATCCAGAAAACAAAGCTGAGGTAAATTTTTTCATTGTGAACCAATTTTTGCAACTTTTGCATGTAAGACACACAAGAACTGATGAGAAATTTGGATCCAGGATAATTCCAGATGTCGTAATCCCCCCACAGTGGAAGGCATTTCACTATCTGTAACTGATTTAAGTGCTGTTTACATTCGAATGATAGCACTCTTAGCATTAATCAAAACATCCCCAAGGTGTAAATACATTTCCTGCCAGCTGGTCTTATGTAAACATGATCAACAAAGGGATGGAACATTTGGTATTCAGAAAGGGGTGGGGGCTAGAAGATTGATGAGGTAGCATTATTTTTTACCAGATCCCTTGTACATTTTTTCCCACTCTTAATTTTTTCCCCACTCTCCCGACCCTTCTTTTTGTCAAGCTTCTCTGGCTAATTTTTTTGTTGACATTTGCTTATGTAGGTAGGATCTGCTTGTCCCATTGCTATAGAAGTTGATATGCATGCTGCTAAAGATGACCTCCAGTACCTAAGTTGCAGACCTTATTTGCTTTTGTCATTCTTGTTTTTCTGGTTTAAATATTTCTCGAATTTACCAATTCAAACTGAATGTGAGCACACTGTCCTTGACGGTATTTTTTCATTTACAAAGCCATAACTCAGACATGTTTCAACCGATTTTATTCAAAGCTGGTACAAGGACATTGATCAATATCATAGATATGCATGTCAATTTGTTTTGTGATATGATCCAATATGGCTGCCATGTGGCCATTTTGTTACGATTTTTTCATATCCAGAACCATAACTCAGACATGTACCAAGAAAATTTATTCAAAGTTGGTACAAGGACATTGACTAATGTCATACATATGCTTGTCAATTTGTTTTGTGATACAATCCACTATGGCTGCCGTGGTCATTTGTTACAATTTTTTCATGTACGGAGCCATAACCCAGGCATTTCTTAACCGATTTTATTCAAAGTTGGTACAAGAACATTAACCTATGTCATACATATGTATGTCAATTTGTTTCATGATATGATCCAATATGACTGCATGGCAGCCATTTTGTTACAATTTTTTCATGTCCTTAGCCAAAACTTGGGCACGTCTCGACCGATTTTATTCACCTATTTTATTCAAACTTAGTACAAGGACATTGACCTATGTCATATATATGCACATTGATTTGATTTGTGATACAATCCAATATGGCTGCCATGTGGCCATTTTTAGTCCTTTGGGCCTTTGGCCCAAAGTACTAATGTGATGACGCGGCCTCTGTTGTCGCATACAGTGGGCCGTATGCTGTGGACGCAGGTATCTCAGAAACGCTTCAGTAACTTTTTCTGAAATTTGGTCTGGTGGTCACTTGGGCATGTATCTCAAACGGTCTTTTTCCTTTTTTTGATTGAATCATTTTAAAGTCACTTTTTTAGCTTTTTTGTGAAAACCACTATTTTCAATTTTTCCTCAAAACCACTGATTTGATTATTGTGATGTTTGGCATGGGTGTTCGTATAGTTGAAATGCCGTCAGAAATGTTCAAAATTTGGTGATACATGCCTTGTATTATTTTTAAACAATATTTTTATCCATTTTTATTTTATATTTACTTGATTTTGACTCACTTTCGCTAAAGCTACCGTCTGCGCATGCGCACAACTGTAGGACAAAATCTGAGTTGAAGAATCGAATCGGACGCCATCTTGTTTCTCGGTCTTGGCACATTTTTTACATTGTAAACGTTTTACTGTGTATTTCAGTATGTTCTATAGTTATTAAGTTGACAGTGATGCACTTTTGCAGCTGTCGTGTATTTTTTGGTATGAAAGGCGCCTTTGATCGAGTGAAGAATGATGGCCTCCGTAGGCGATAAACACCGGTACCGTACCGGCAGGCATATCAGTAATCCACTAGGCCCGTATAGGTCAGGGGCTCACTTAGGGGAGAACCACTTGATTTCTGGGGGTATGGAGGATTTTGAGAAAAAAAAATTGTCACCAGGTGAAATAAAAGAAAAAAATTAAGCCTGTAATGGCTTGAGAAAAAAGATTCTCATAACAGACAGAAATAAAAAAGGAATTGTCACAATGCAGTTGAAATGAGCAAAATTTTGGAAACTTCATTCTCATGTATTCTTTGCTGGCATGCTGCCATAGGCAGCGCAAATGTTTTTACCACAAGCAATTCTTATGTGTTTTTTTTTTTTCAGCACTTATGATATAAGCATTCACTACTTTACACCTCAGTGCACTCGATGTTTTCCTTCCCTTTTCTGACCCAAGAAATCATATTTCAGGATTTCTGTTGCAATATCTCAATGGTATAGGCAATATCTAGATGGGACTATTTGACTTCTGTAAATTGTGAAAATTTAAAACACAAGACAGGAGTCAAGAAACTAGTGTTAAAACCAATACATTATTCTCTCAATATTAATATGTTAGAACGATTACAAGTTGACAATGAAAAATTGAGGAACAACAAATATAATGAAATACAATGTGTGAGCCTTGTTTCTCTGACCACAAAAGATAACATCTCCCCTGAGAACTTAAAAGGAATTGACTGTTTTAAAGAAAAGCAGGTATAGTACTGATCACAGTTGATTTGCCAAAAAAGTGTTCTATAATTTAAAGTTGCATATACTAGACTTTCCATTTTGTTTTCATTTGTTGGAATGTAAAATGAATATATAAAACCATCCTGTGATATGTGAAATACTGGCTTAAATTTGAAAAATTGCGCTGCTACTCCATTTGATAAAAAAAATTGATGCAGGTCTGAGAGTAGAAATTAAAAAATGCTGTCTCTCCGACCAAAAAAAGTTCCCATACCCACTTCCTGCATACCCCCCCCCCCCCGAAATCAAATGAGTCGCCCCTTAATGTGCGCATGCGCATATAACAAGTTAGCGTTGTTTTGCAACTTGGACTTTGAAAATTCAAACCGACGCCATCTTGCTTCTCGGTCTGTTGCGAATTTTGACGTTTTAAAGTTTTTAGCGTGTATTTGATGATGTTTTGTAAATATGAAGTTCACAGTGATGGTACTTTTGTTGCTGTCATGTATATTTTGGCACGAAACGCTCCTTCGATAGACTGAAGAATGATGGCCTCCGTACTCGGTACTCCCCAGTACCGGCGAATCCATTGCTTTAGCGAGGCAATCCCACCGGCGGCCCGTACTAATAGCTGGGTGAGAGCGAGGGAACGCCCTGTCCTTCTACCTCCATGTCATAACAAACTAGCGTTGTTTTATGTTGATGTACTGTCCTTTCGACACAGCGATAACTTTTAGTTTTCTGTTGCTTATTTTGGGTAATTTCGACAGTTGTGCATTGATTTTGACATCATTGTTGACTTCGATCGCTAAAGACAGTGTGTGCTCGTGTACACCGATTTACTAAGGAAGTACGCGCACTTCAGAATCAAGGCGTAATCCGACATGGTAATTTGACATGATCATCAGATCATACATGATCCGAGATTTTACTTTAGCAAGGTCACGATAACTAATGTTGTTTGTTTCACTGTCATTTAATACCTATATTTCCACTAAAAGACCATTATAATTTCCTCCTGGCCACTTTGAAATCGTGCACTGGCATGCATGTAGTTGTCAACATCACTTTGCTTGAATGTAGTAGACTCTTTAATGAATATCGACTGTCTACTGCATATTACATATGTGTGCAAGTCACTCCATATCATATCAAAAAATGTAGTTTTGCGACGTTTGAGCTGCCAGAAGCCAGAATTTACAGTTTACGAGAAAGTTATCTTACATGTAAAACTCTGTTCTACTGTAAACAAAATGCAAGCTATATTGTATAACTATCGTGAATAGCATAATATTTTGTACCTATCGCCGTGTCAGAAAATCAGAAGGAAAAAACCAGTCAGACAAACTGTGGTCAGGATGATACTGTCCAATTTTAATATTTGTCTCTCAGCACACACCAGATACTCATGACTGTAAAACAACATTTCCATATAATTGTATATTCAGTTTTTATATTTAGTTTGCTTTTCACCATATTGTATGTCCTTCCCTGCACTACATAATTCAAACTTAAATATTGTTTTTGGCCTATACATACTTGAGGGGCAAGCTTATTTAGTCTCATACATGAAAGATGCACTGTTGACCTACAGAGTCCAAACTTTTTATCATTGTATTGTAGATGTACACTCCAAATACTATATACAAGTGTGGTGAGTGTAACAAGCAAATGTTTTTTAGTCAATGGCCAAAATTTATTTTCTATTTGATGGACAATAAATACATGTGTAATCAATGCCAACAATCCAGTTTAAGTAATTTGGTTTAGATTAGCCATTGTCCATTATATTACAATAGTTTGTGGCTAAATTTTCTCCCCTTCTGTATTATATAAGTTCACCGTTTCCTGTTTTAGATATTGTTGATCCTATAGAGTCCCATCTGTTATTCTTAATTCACTTTTACACATATCAAGGTTGTTGATACTTAGAATCCACACTTGAACTTATGCTGGAGCAGTAACCAACCAGTTCAAATAACTTTCATTTATGTCCAAACAATTTGACTTTTTGCCAAATTTCACATTTATGGCAAATAATAAACAGTAAGGAGGTACAAAGGACGTCGGTGCCCCCGGGCCCCATGTTTAATGATTTTTTAGCTCCCATAGCCATATGTATATATGGCAATGGAAGCTATTCTTATAGGCTAGGAAAATGTCTGTATGTATGTATGTATGTATGTCTGTATGTCTGTATGTCTGTCTGTCAACATCAAAAACTCCAAAACCGCTGCACATTTCATCTTGATATTTGGTGTGTACATGGATGATGGGCTGTAGATGAGATTTTGTTCAAATGAAGTTGTCATTGCCAAAAATATGCAAATAAGTGCCAAAAAAGGCGTTTTTGGTAAAAAATCTCCTTCTTCATAACCGCTGGTCAGACAGCTTTGATATTTGGTATACAGGTCCCTAGGGATAGCCCAACTTTGATTTGTTCAAATTGTGATGAAATAAGCAAATCTGTATTTTTAAGGAATTTTTTTGTCATTTTTGGTCAAAAATTTATTTCATCAAAACCGCTCGTCTGACAGCTTTGATATTTGGTATACAGGTTCCTACAGATAAACTAAATATGATATACAGAATATATGATGAAATCTGCAATTTTGTATTTTTGGTGCAATTTTTGCCATTTTTGGTCAAAAAATGTGTTTCTCAAAAACTACTTGTCTGATGCCTTTGATATTTGGTATACAGGTTCCTGGGGGTTCTCTTAGTGTGATATAGTGAAATTTGATGAAATCTTCAATTTTTGTATTTTTGGTCAGTTTTTGCCGTTTTTGGTGTACATAATTATGATGAAATCATCAATTTTGTATTTTTGCAGCTAATTTTGCCATTTTAGGTCAGGCCATCCTGAAATGAGCTATCAAAGATCTCAACCTTCTTCATCAATACATATGTCACAAAACGTTGCTCTCTTCATAACACAGCAGAGCTCTGTCGACCATTGGGTCGTTTGTTAGCTCCCATAGCCATATGTATATATATGTTTACAAGTTTACATTTTATTGAAAATCTCAATAGCCACTGAGCAGATTAGATGAAAAATTAGCGTGTACCTGAAATGATTGTGCACATCTTGGGTCAGTATCTTGGACTTGCTATTTTTCATGAATTTTTTTGTAATTTTCTCCCATTTTTGGTCAAAAAATCTTCTTCTCTGAAACCACAAGTCTGATTGATTTGAAACTTGGTATGGAAGTGCATAGGAGTGACCTTTCTCAAATCTGGGCAAATCGTGGTGAAATTTGCATATTTGCATTTTTTGGCTATTTTTTTCATTTTTGATCAAAAATTTTTTTTAACTCTGAAACCACATGTCCGATTGAGTTGAAACTTAGTGTAGAGGTTTTTACGGGTGACGTCAGTAAGATTTGATCAAATTCTGGTGAAATTTGTATAATTTTATTTTATTGGGGGAATTGTTTCTATTTGTGATAAAAAATCTTTTAGCTTGATTTTAGCTAGTTTTGATAACTATATGGGAGCGACCAGTGACATTGTCACTATTTTCATGTCTGGAACCATTACTCAGACGTGTGTCAAGCAAATTTATTCAAAGTTGCAGTGTTCTCACCAGAAAAAAAATTTTGTGGGACATTTTGTCCCGCTGACCAAAAAAAAGTGGGACAACGGATGATTTTTGTGAGACAATATATAAATATGTTAAAACATAGGGCCAAAGTCCCTGAAGCTACTACTGACATGGATACAAAATTAAGTATTTCCTGACTGTATGAAATTATCTCACTAAGGTCATCCTAGGGACCTGTAAACCAAATATTAAAGCTGTCTGACCAGCGGTTTTGAAAAAACAAGCGACTCAACAGTTGACAGAGCTCTGCTGTGTTATGTAGAGAATAACCTTTTGTGACTCATGTATTGATGAAGAAGGTGGATATCTTTGATAGCTCATTTCAGGATGGCCTGACCAAAAATGGAAAAAAAAAATTCCGTAAAGATACAGATTTTCATATTTCATCACAATTTTAACAAATCTATGTTGGGTTATCCCTAGGGACCTGTATACCAAATAACATTGTAAGTTCTGTTGAATAAGTTGAGACTGTACGTACTCAGAGAAAGCACACTGAAGAGACAAATTTTTGAAACTTAACAAGTTCAAGGTCGCCATCAAAAGCATTATATGGAATCATGTTACACTTTCATTGCACTGTTTACACTGATTGCATAATTGCTATAAATAGCACATGAGGAATGTTACAGCCCAGCTTTACCATAAAAACCCTATCACTTTGACCACTCTTTTAATTGACCACTCTATTTTTTTCCTCAAAAAGTAATCTTATTTTATCCTTACCAAGTCAACCATAATTGGAAATTAGAACTTTCTGTATCTTTATTTATTTGACCACCCTATCATGACAAACTATTATGCGCAATTTCTTTTAGATAACATAAATGGTGGTTCAGAATATATCAAAGTTGGGATTCAGGAAAGTTGCCTTTCCATGTTTTAATCCTCAATTCACTATGAACTGTCAAAAAAAGTTGAACTTTCTGATAATTCCACACTAAGATTATTTTGGCTTTGATGATTTCCTAATTAATTCAATTATTTAAAATCATATTAATTATTTTTTTCTGGGTGAATTGATACGGTTTATACAGTACAAGAATTACATACAATGTAAGTCAAACTTTGACCAAAAATGACAAAAAAATTCGTTAAAAATACACATTTGCATATTTCATCACAATTTGAACAAATCTACGTTGGGTTGTCCCTAGGGACCTGTATACCAAATAACAAAGCTGTCTGACCAGCGGTTATGAAGAAGAAGATTTTTTACCAAAAACGCCTTTTTTGGCATTAATTTGCCTATTTTCAACGATATCAAAAAATTAAAAAAAATAGTTTCTCAAAATCATATTTTTCATCTACACAACAAATATCAAATCAGTAAGTACTACAGTTCTCAAGATATTTTAGTGGACGGACGCCTCACAAACGGACATACATACATACATACATACATACATACATACATACATACAGACTGACGCCGGACGCCGGACGGATACCCATCCCAATAGCTTCTATAGACTATAGTCTATAGTAGCTAAAAAATCAAACTGCAAATACGAACATTATTCTATGCATGGAAAAAATAAAGGACTCAACAACTCATTCAACTTAACAACTTTTTTGTAAACATTCGGTGAACATATCAACTGATATTGAATATCAGTGCCTTTTAATGAAAAGTTTATGGGACTTTCGTCCTTTCCAGTGTGAAAGTCCATTTCGGGGCCCTCTACAATTAAAAGTAGTTGCTAGAGTGTCCAGCCGTTCAGCTCCCAGTTGATTCCTGTCATTAGTTACTTTTTTTCGCACACTAAACCCCCTTTCACAACCAGCAGAAGGAACAGGCCAAGTCAGCATTTATTTAGATCAGGAAACATATCCCTATGATGTTTGTAAACAATCATCAACTTTTGACGTGAAATTTTGGTCGCCAGCCAAGGCTACAAATTTTGTCAATTGATTGAAGCATGGAAAAAAGACGTCCATGTTCTCACGTATAAGTTCGCCTGGAATAATATACTTATCACATGCGCAAGCCAAGAATTGATAATTTTTTGCATAATAAGAGAACTTTCCTCCAACTATTCCACATTTAAACCTCTGAACTACTTTTGGAATAATATTATCAATCGGCAGTGGGCCAGTTGTCGATCATTTCCAGTCGTGGGTACTAGGTCGCGTGGGCGAGGAACGGAGCAAATGCCTGATAACATCACACAACACATATCTCCCGCGAAGTTTATACATGATTCCAAACATAGCAAAGACCTAAAAATTATCTCAGACAAAGTTGCGTTATTTTTCGAGAACAAAAATTCACTGAATCTCAACGGCACGAACACTATAACGTCATTCCCGTCAAGACCCTGGTTGCCATGCGGAACTCACAGTATAATGCTACCAGCTTCGAGTTCATTGTTTTCGAAAAATGTTCATGTAATTCCTTAGCCTTAGGGATATACAAGCTTTACATTCTTGTGTTTTCGTAGTTCGAATTATTGTTGTCGTAACCTATGAAAATATTTATCGTGCCCATGACGCCTCCAGCTTCCGCGAATTCCGTGGACATGTACCAGTATGCATGCAAGGCGAACACGTCCAGTGCGTCACACTACCACAGTCTCGTGTGGTTCAATACACGACGGCCGCTGTGTGGTATACGTAATGCATCCACACATCGGTATGTATCGAATCACAAGTGACTGTGGCTTAAGTACGCCCTCTGACGGGTATTGCCTCCAGATTGCCTCGGTTTCACGATGCTGAAGTTGGACACAGTTTCGGATTCGGTTTCGGATTCAGTTTCGGATTCAGTTTCGGATTCGAATAACTGAGAATAGTTTCATATTTCCAGCTTATGTTATTATTTTTTCGAAAATATGATAACTACTGACAAACACAAGGACTCATGAGATATTTAAACTAGATCACCTTACTGCACATGTAGTATATATTTCATGACATAAATGTCACGCACATAATCATAATTTATACAGTTTAAAATACAAACAACTTTAGGCAGTAGAGCAAGAAACTATTATGCATGAACACACAAAACAAAACTGCTGGAAAATTAGTCAAAAGTTACAACTCATGAGCAATTATGGGTATTATGCGATTTAGACTATTCAAGCTAACAGTACTTCGCACAATACAAAGAAATGCATTCAATGCAATCTTTATTATACAACATATTAACTGATAGTTTAGTCCAGGTTTGGTGTGGTACATTCAAAATGAAATCTATGCAGTGCAACATCAACCAATACAGCAAAGTAATACAGCACATTAGCATTATACCATGTGACACACATTGTGACGTATAAACAAATTAAAGTATAAATGTTTTTGTAAATGTCGTTGTCCTTGCTCAACACTTCCTTTCAATTTCGAATTAAAGTGCTTCGAAGTTTTCTGTAATTTCTATTTTTTAACTATTTTGATTGTGAACATATGCACACAATTTATGCTTTAAAATAAATACTACATATGCCGGTAGGTAATCTAGTAAAAACTTGTTCTTGATGACAAGTATTTATCTTTTCATACGAAAGTACTGAGGAGTATTTTGTTTTCACTGGAATTTATTTTAGCTGAAAACAGATTTTCATCGTTTCACTGTCTTATTTTCACTTTGTCTAGTCTGATTGGATTTTATTGTAGCGAAAAAACAGGTCCGGCGAAAGTAATGAAAATAAATTCCAAGTGAAAATAAAATATTCCACAGTGTAACTAAATCGGCTGAAAATATAAAATTTCTTTCAGTCACTTGAATCCGAAACCGAATCCGAAACTGAATCCGAAACCGAATCCGAAACCGAGTCTAACTTCAGCATCGTCTCGGTTTCAACCAGGAAGTGTAATTACTCGCGTCAATCATTTACGTCCATGGTGAAAAGTATTGGCTGTATGATACGGCCGGCCGGTCGTACGGCTGGCACCACGAAAGTTTATAATTTTAAAGGCGCGCCACTATTGGCGCGCACGCCCAAGAAATCCGCGACAAAACAGAAAAATACGCGAGAATGTCGCGGAATCGCGGCCTGGTGAGAACGCTGAAGTTGGTACAAGGACATTGACTTTTGTTATACATATGTACGTCGATTTGTTTCACGATATGGTCCAATAACGCCATATGGTGGCATTTTTGTTATGGTTTTTTCCATGTCGAGAGCCATAACTCTGGCAAGTCTCAACTGATTTTATGTAAAGTTGGTACATAGACATTGACTTATGTCATACATATGCATGTTGATTTTTTAGACAGTACCGTAAAATTCCCAATTGAGGCCGCACCTCTAATTGAAGCTGCACCCTGACTTTGAAACATTGTTTTGGCTCATTGTTTGCCCATTTTGGGTTTTTGAATTGTACCATAATACCCCTGCACCCCTTCTCTGAGCCCATCATTAAACAATGCGTGCTGAAATTCACACCAGCTGGCTTGCGTCGCGTCATTGACAGGTATCTTTCTTACAGGAAAAATACACAATAAAAAGTTCCTTTTTAACACTACTACCATTGTGCATTTTGTCATTGATAGTAACAAAAGTACAAACAATGCCGCATGTATCGATACGTTTGTGTGTATGTTTGAACACGGCCGAAGTTTTTGTCTGTGTGGTAAACACCGCCATTATAGTCAATTACCTGATGCAACAATTTTGAAGCAACGGTGTTTGTCTACAAGTTAAAATAGTTGAGAGATTGAGATACAATGTTTCAAATACGTAGTTTTTAGCTCCGCTGTCAGCGACGCGGAGCTTATCAAATAGGTTGATTTTCCGTCGTCGTCCGTCGTCGTCCGTCGTCCGTCGTCGTCGTCGTCGTCCGTCAACAATTGCCTTCTCCTCTGAAACTGCAAGTCCAATTGCTTTGAAATTTTATATGCAGTTCACTTGTGGTGACTACACTTAAGTTTGTTCAAGTCGTGGTGAAATTTGCATATTTGTATTTTTGGGGCAATTTTTGGTGTTTTTGGTAAAAAAATCTTCTTCTCTGAAACCGCTTGTCCGATTGCTTTGAAATTTGATATGCAGTTTACTTAGGGTGACTTCAGTCAGATTTGTTCAAATCGTGGTGAAATTTGCATATTTGTATTTTTAAGGCAATTTTTGTCATTTTTGGTAAAAAAATCTTTAAAAATCTTCTTCTTCAAAATTACCAGTCAGATAGCTTTGATATTTGGTACATATGTCCCTAGGGATGATCTATTTCAGATTTGTTCAAATTGTGCAGAAATATGCAAATTTGCATTTTTAAGGCAATTTTTGCCACTTTTGGTCAAAAAATGTATTTCTCAAAAAGTACCGTCTAATAGTTTTGAAATTTGGTATACAGGTTTCTATAGATGAACTGAGTAATATATATTGAATTTCTGATGAAATCTGAAATTTTGTATTTTGGGGCTATTTTCGCCATTTTTGGTCAAAAAATGTGTATTTCCAAAACTATTTATCTGATAGCTTTGAAATTTGGTATACAGGTTCCTACAGATAAACTACATGATATTTATTGAAATTGTGATGAAATCTACAATTTTGTATTTTTGGGGCAATTTTTGCCATTTTTGGTCAAAAAATGTTTTCTCAAAAATTAGTGGTCTGATAGCTTTGAAATTTGGTATACAGGTTTCTACAGATGAGTTCAGTAATATATAATGAATTTCTGATGAAATCTGTAATTTTGAATTTTTGGGGCAATTTTTCCCATTTTTGGTCAAAAAATGTGTTTCTCAAAAAAAGTACTGGTCTAACAGCTTTGAAATTTGGTATACAGGTTTCTATAGATGAAGTTATGAACTAAATTTGATCTCTTGAAATTATGATGAAATCTGCAATTTCATTTTTTGGGGCAATTGTTGCCATCTTTGGTCAGAAAATTTTATTCTCAAAAAACTACTCATCAGATAGCTTTGGTTGACATGTTCTTAGGGATGATCCGATGTGATATATTCAAAGTATGATGAAATCTTCAATTGTGTATTTTTGCAGCTATTTTAGCCACTTTTTTCTGGCCTCTGCATTGAGCTATCAAAGATTTCCACCTTCCTAATCAACATGTGTAAAAAATAGTTATTCTCTACATAAACACAGCGGAGCTATATCGGGCCGCTAGGTCGCTTGTCATTCAATACCCATGTACCCTTACCGAAGCCTGACGTACAACAACACCACCTGCATCATATTGACATAATGAACTGCCTATAGATTGTACTGTGGCTGCTGAATGACCATGGTGGGTGCGTATATTGTACATGGTCCATTTTTGATCATGAGAAAATAAAATTTGACCACAAAACAGTTCACAAAAACATGCCAGTAAAGTTACCAAAGTTCATTCACTTGCCTTTATTGCACTATCCGAGTATGAGCCACCGGTTCAGCAACACAAGACAGCTGTAAATCAAGGGGACCCATCTGCCATGGACGCTTAATTAATGCTAATTTTATGCACGAATTTTTTCAACACCATTCGATCTTCTATCACTTTCAAAATCGACTTACACATCCAAAGAAATTGATTGTACAATCTCTGAATACAGAAGGGACATTTTTGTGAAATTTCAGCGTCCAAAAACCCCTAAACTTGAAACAAGGACATCATGCATGCTGCTGGTCAACATGGCCGACCTTAGTGAGACCATTCTATTTAGGGGACAGGGGTGAGCAGGGTCAGAGAATCAAGAAAGTACTGGAAAAACGTGTCATTTTCCTTACGATGCTGTCAAGGGAACTCCAGTTTCCCATTGTTTTAACGTCTTTTAATAGTTTCCTTATTATCTAAAAGGAATTTTACCAAGTTTAACGACCAAGTACACTCTCCTAATGTTCTATATTGGAGTTACACTAGGGTAGGAGCGTTTTATGCCGGTGAATTGTTCACGCAGAATTCATTGGTGCTAATTTGCATAACAATAGCAATTGCCCGGCAATGCTTTGTGAGCATGGAGAAAAATATCGAAACACAGGAAATGTACGTAATTGAAGCCGCACCGGGACTTCAGTGCATGATCCCAGGGGTCCCTTAAAAATGTTTCTAATACAAGCCGCGGCTTCAATTGGGAATTTTACGGTAAGATCAAATATGGCTGCGTGGCGGCAATTTTGTTACGATTTTCTCATGTACAGAGCCATAACTCAGCCATATTTCCACCAGTATCATTCAAAGTTGGTACAAGGACATTGACCTATTTCATACATATGCTCGTCAATTTGTTTCACGTCATGTAGCAGTATCATGTCAATTATTAAAGTTTCATAATTAGGCTGATATGTCAAGAAATACTGCAACAAATTTCATGAATTTTTGTACAGATGTTAAGCTTACATTGCTTTCACAGTGAAAAAGGCATTTATCAGTGTCATTTTAGTTAATTTGTAATTGCATATGTAATGAACTTTCCTAATTAGAGTGATTTATCCACAAATACAGCGTCAAATTTGATGAAACTTGATACAGATGCTGATCTCATATTGTTGTAAATACTGCATCAAACTTTATGAAATATGGTACCGGTAATAACCTGTTAGTGTTAGGATAGTATGCAAAAATGTTTCGCAACATGGGCCAGTGGCTAGAGCAGTGAACTCACGATCAAAGGATGGTGAGTTCGAGCCCCGGCATGGCTGTGGTGTTGTGTCCTTGAGCAAGGCACTTTATTCCTCATTGTTTCTCCCCACCCAGGAGTGATTGGTACCTGGTTGGACAGAGGTTGTTATGTGTGCATTTGGCTCTGCTGCGCTTATTGGCTGCACATGTGAGCTGCTGTTTGCTCCCCAGGGAGTTGAGTGGTATCATAGTAGGTCCAGTGACCAGGGGTAATAAGAATTGTAAAGCGCCTTGATCACATGTACTTGTGGATATGTGCGCTATATAAGAACCCAATATTATTATTATTATATTATTATTATAACATCCTGTCGATTAATTCCCAGTTGACTCATTTAATGACCTTTAGGATAATGGCCTACATTGGTTCTATGTTTTCATCACCATGGAACTCAATCTTGGCCATTGAGTGCCATCTGTATCAAAGTATTTTTATCACAGACCTAATTAATGAAGAGGACTCTATCCTCTCTGAGGACTTGTAATCAAAGTATCCATTAACAAGTGGGGACTGTGTCATCAACGATGACTTGTTTAAGGCTATTTTCATGTTTGTTGTCTAAAAATCATATTTTTCAAAACTACTCATCCCACAGGTTTGATATTAGGTGTACTGGTCCCTAGGGATGACCTAGTTCAGATATGTGCAAATTGTGATGAAATCTGCCATGCATTACTTTATTAAGACTAACTTTGTGATTTATGGCATCAAGCTCCCTATATGCACAAAATGTCTTCAGTTGCCTAAAATGAAAAATGATATGGGCATCAAGGTAACACAAAGTGGCTTGCTCACCACTAAGTGAATCCACTTTATGGCTGACTACATAGATGGGACTTTGCTGATTAGGTGTACATTTGCAGGCACCTTGACTATCTTCAATTTGCCCTAATTGCTCCTGGCTTCTCCGTCAACTTCTCCTGTAGACCTTACCAGTGAGTTTTGTTTATTAGAATTATAGTTGATTTAAATTAGCTGCTAAAACTAACACGAGTTTCACTCTTCATAAAGTAGTTTGCATGTTTTATTAGTGCCCACGGACACTCTCTGGGGGACTTATAAGTTTGGTCATGTCCGTGTGTGCGTCTGTCCATCTGTTCACACACATATCTCAGAGATGCCTGGAGCAATTGATTCAAACTTGGTACAAGGATACGGTACATATGCATGTCAATTTGTTTTGTGATCTGATCCAAAAGAGCCATGTGACAGCCATTTTATTTAAAAAACAGGGACTATGTCATTGACAATGACTCTTTGAAAATGAGCTCTATTTGTAGAGCAAATTTGATGAATTTTGTAATGAGGGTGATATGTCCAGAAATACTGCAGCAACTTTGATGAAACTTTGTACAAATCATGAAATGTTGTTCAGTGAAGATTTAAGCCAAATTTGTGCTCCTGTAGTGACATACAAACGCTAAATATTGCCCAATCGAGTTGGATTGCCGTGCAGGTTTGTTGACAATTAGTAGGTTGTGCACGTGACCGAGAACGGTGATACTGATGACATCATCAAGCTTGCAACATTCCTGGGGCCATGCCACGCCATGCCACGCTGCACTGCCCGGGCATGGTTGCTGGCTGAATGACCTGCGAATGATTTTATTTTGTCCTTCTCTGTTCAAATACCTACTGCTACTGTGTTTAAGAGGATACAGAACTTTGGGAGAGGAGGCTGACATTCTATTCTGGTCCAGTGTTGGCGTTCCATGGATTATTCAAACTGCAGTCGGCAGTGGCCGATACGCACCCTGCAGTGGGTCACTCAGGAACTCCCGGTACCTAAAATCAAGACGACACTGTATACACTTGGCTCACTTCTGTAGGCAAATAACTATCGGAATTGAGTAACTTGAAGTATTAAAATTCAGCTGATTGTCCCTCTACAAATCAAAGCAACATATTTTGGCAATGGATGGCAGGCTATCGATTGCAGTGAACAGTATGGCCTTTGGCAGCAAGTAAGGAAATTATCAGTATTTACGACCTGGGAGTCATTCAAAAATTGAAAGCTACAAGGGGTGCTCAAAATGTTTTTTCTTTGTCTTACTTTTGTCCTCAATGACATTGTGATTATTTGATGTATATTTTACTTTGATATATGTTAAATAAAAAGCAAATGAATACTTTAACAGAACAATAAATATTAACTACATGAAACCGGGCAAAAACCTGCAAGTAGCTGCCACTACCAGCAATACTTATTATGAAAGAGAAGATAGTGACAATGAGAATGATATCGTTATTCATGTACTCAATGGCACCAGTGACAGTGAAGATTAGGATCAACAGTGGTGATGATGATGTCACACAGTAGTTTTCTACAGTTGTGACCAGAGGTGGAAGGAGAGGCTGGGTTATGGAGAAATGTTCTCGACAGATATCATTATTAGTGCACAGGATCTAGTACAAAACTCAACTGTTGTGAATTCATCCTTTATATTATCACAGAAATGTATATTTTGATTGACTTGAGTTCAACAACCATTTGTACATTTAACCATACTATAATGACATACTAACCATCCAAATTGAACAATACTATTTGGTCGGAGACTGATATTAGGTGAACTTTTATATCTACATTGTGTTACTTGAGCTCAGATAAGCCAAATTTTCTGTGTTAAAGAGGAGGGTTACTCAAATACATCATGGTTGGCTGGGATGTGACTCAAAATTTTAGAGTTTCTGATGTAATTCCTCCAACCTCCAGGCCATAAATAATGACGGCTCCCTAAACAGCTGTTTATGCCCGAGTCAGAACGACCTGGACCAGTATACGCATGGCTGATATCTCAGCCAAAATTTAGAAACAACAATGAGGTTACTGCTAAAAAATTTGCAGACTCCTGGCTTTTGATGCATCGGTTTTTAAGCTTTTATACCGGTAAAAAGGCATTCTTAATACAGTGGTAAATTTTCTCCTAAATGGAAAGGCGAACACATGGGCATTCTGCAAGGGATGCTGTCAACTTTACCTTGCTGCAGGCCCCACACCAATCTCCGCCCAGCCCCGCTGCACTTTTACAGCCTTACAAGACAAGTAGCCAGCCAAACGGCCAAATGCATAAGACAACGTCACAGTGTTAAATCCGTAGGTCAGAACCATTGATCATAAATTTCCAGAACAAGTGATGTTTAAAAGTTTTTTTGGATTACTTCATTAATGTTTGTGTGACCGACTTTCTCATCGAGTTGCTTGTATAATTGTCCCTGGCGATATTGTCCATGCAAATTTGGGGGCTACCTTAGGGACCGTCTCAGATTGTCGCAGAAGTTCAAGAAACGAAATTCCTTCGTTTAGATCAAAACCCCCTCCCCCCTCACCCTAAACGAAACTTCAAAAGTGCGAAATGTCTGCCTGAGAGTACAATGTTGCATTTTGCTATAGCTACTAAAGACGTATTCCCCTTACCACATTACAATTAATCAGATTTGAGTACTAACAGGGCATTTTTACTGCATAAAAGTTTTATTTTATTTTACTTTCCATTTTTGCATCTCTTGTGCTGTTCTTTGTCTTTGCGGACACGCAATTTGTACTTGGTAGGGGCGGTAAATAAGCAAGAAACTTTGACAAGGGGCCCAGGCATGTTCAATCATATTAAAAAGACTATGACAAGGTGCATAACAAGTGAGAATAAAGACATCTAGTGGTTAGAGCAGATGCTTATAAATTGCACATTTTAAAAAAAATTGATACTTTTTGTCTTTGTATAATTTGATGAATGAAATGTTTAGGATACAATGTTACTATCGGTAAATTGTGTTTGGGGCACAAACGAGATGGAAACAGTTACAAATTTGTTGGCACGAGTGTGCAGTTGTTTAGCTCCGCTGTCAGCGACGCGGAGCTTATCAAATAGGTTGATTTTCCGTCATCGTCCGTCGTCGTCCGTCGTCGTCCGTCAACAATTGCCTTCTCCTCTGAAACCGCAAGTCCAATTGCTTTGAAATTTTATATGCAGCTCACTTGGGGTGATCTTACTTAAGTTTGTCCAAATCGTGGTGAAATTTGCATATTTGTATTTTTGGGGCATTTTTTTGTGTTTTTGGTAAAAAAATCTTGTTCTCTGAAACCGCTTGTCCGATTGCTTTGAAAGTTGATATGCAGTTTACTTAGGGTGGCTTCAGTCAGATTTGTTCAAATTGTGGTGAAATTTGCATATTTGTATTTTTAAGGCAATTTTTGTCATTTTTGGTAAAAAAACCTTTAATAATCTTCTTCTTCAAAACTACCGGTCAGATAGCTTTGATATTTGGTACATATGTCCCTAGGGATGATCTATTTCAGATTTGTTCAAATTGTGCAGAAATATGCAAATTTGCATTTTTAAGGCAATTTTTGCCATTTTTGGTCAAAAAATGTATTTCTCTAAAAGTACTGGTCTGATAGTTTTGAAATTTGGTATACTGGTTTCTATAGATGAACTAAATAATATGTATTGAATTTCTGATGAAATCTGTGATTTTGTATTTTTGAGGCAATTTTTGCCATTTTTGGTCAAAAAATGAGTATTTCCAAAAGTACTCATCTGATAGCTTTGAAACTTGGTATACAGGTTCCTACAGATGAACTAAATGATATTTATTGAAATTATGATGAAATCTGCAATTTTGTATTTTTGGGGCAATTTTTGCCACTTTTGGTCAAAAGATGTGTATTTCCAAAAGTACTCATCTGATAGCTTTGCAATGTAGTATACAGGTTCCTACAGATCACCTTAATGTTATTTATTGAAATTATGGTGAAATCTGCAATTTTGTAATTTTGGGGCAATTTTTGCCATTTTTGGTCAAAAAATGTGTTTCTCAAAAAGTACTGGTCTGATAGCTTTGAAATTTGGTATACAGGTTTCTACAGATGAGCTAAGTAATATATATTGAATTTCTGATGAAATCTGTAATTTTGTATTTTTGGGGCAATTTTTGCCATTTTTGGTCAAAAAATGTGTATTTCCAAAACTGCTCATCTGATAGCTTTGTGTTTCTCAAAATGTACTGGTCTAACAGCTTTGAAATTTGGTATACAGCTTTCTATAGATGAACTGAATTTGATCTTTTGAAATTATTATGAAATCTGCACATTTTGTTTTTTGGGGCAATTGTTGCCATTTTTGGTCAGAAAATTTTATTCTCCAAAAAACTATACTCATCAGATAGCTTTGGTTGACATGTTCTTAGGGATGATCTGATGTGATATATTCAAAGTATGATGAAATCTTCGATTGTGTATTTTTGCAGCTATTTTAGCCACTTTTTTCTGGCCACTGCATTGAGCTATCAAAGATTTCCACCTTCTTCATCAAAATGTGTCAAAAATAGTTATTCTCTACATAAACACAGCGGAGCTATATCGGCCGCTAGGTCGCTTGTTAGTCCCCGCGGACGAAGTCCGGCGGGGACTTATAGATTGGGTCCCGTCTGTGCGTCCGTCCGTCCGTCCGTCCGTCCGTCCGTCCGTCCGTCCGTCATCAACAGTTTCTCAGACACTGCTGAACCAATTTCGTTCAAACTTGGCACAAAGGCATAGCACTATGACCTACAGATGCACGTCGATTTATTTTGTGATACGATCGAATTTGGCCGCGAGGCGGCCATTTTGTTGCGATTTTTCATGTCTTTGGACCATAACTCAGACATCCTAGAACAGATTCTATTCAAACTTGGCACAAAGGCATAACACTATGGCTTTCATATCCATGTCAAATAATTTTGCGATATAATCCAATATGGGCGCGAGGCGGCCATTTTGTTGCAATTTTTCATGTCTTTGGACCATAACTCAGACATCCTTGAACAGATTCTGTTCAAACTTGGCACAAAGGCATAACACTATGGCCTACATGTGCATGTCAAATTAGTTTGCGATACGATCCAATATGGCCGTGAGGCGGCCATTTTGTTTGCGATTTTTCATGTCTTTGAACCATAACTCAAACATCCTAACATCTTCGAACTGATTCTGTTCAAACTTGGCACAAAGGCATAACACTATGGCCTACACATGCATGTCAAATTATATTGCGATACGATCCAATATGGGCGTGAGGCGGCCATTTTGTTGCGATTTTTCATGTCTATGGACCATAACTCAGACATTCTTGAACCGATTCTGTTCAAATTTGGCACAAAAGCAAAACAGTATGCCCTTCATATGAACACCAATTTATTTTGTGAAATGATCCAATATGGCTGACAGGTGGCCATTTTTTTGCGATTTTTTCATGTCTTTGAACCGTAACTCAAACATCCTTGAACCGATTTTGTTCAAACTTGGCACAAAGGCAAAGCACGTACTATGGCATGCATATGCATGTATCAATTAACCTTGCGATAGGATCCAATATGGCTGCAGAACTGCCATTTTATTGGAATTTTGCATGTCTTTGAAGCATAATTCAAAGGTCATTACACCCATTTTGTCCAAACTTGGCACAAAGATCAAGCACTATGGCATACATGTCAATTTACTTCGTGACATGTTCCAATATGGCTGCCAGATTGTAAATTTTTTCCAATATCTCTTAATCATATGCAAATATTCCTTAACCAATGTTGTTGAGACTTGGTACAAAGATAAAGTACTATGGCATACATATGCATGTCTACTAATTTTGTGCTATGATCCATATGGTCAAGAGACAGCCATTTGATTTCAATTTTGGTGTGATTTTTTATGTCTTTGAAACATAAACATAGGTCACTGTCCCTCGATGGACTGATTTTGTTCAAACGTGATACGAAGATAAAATACTATGGCTGCATTCTTGTGCACATTAAATTGTTTCATTATATGATCCGAAATGGCTGATTACAACAACATACCCAATCCCATAGCATTTCGAAAATTCCACCAAACCATGTGTATAGTATGTGCCGTCATGACACTAGAGGCAGTGAGGGCATCGTTATGTGTGATGTAATCAAAAGTTCCTTCAGTGGTCATTACCGGCAGAGATGAGTCATTTATTGAACGTTCCTCAGATTACTTTACTATGCAAATCACAGGCCTGATGCACCCGTTGCATCAATGTCATGTCAGCTACCTAGACCACAGCTACCTAGACACCAATGATTATAACAAAATGGACAAGCGGGGACTGTGTCATCAACTATGTCTTGTCTTTAATATAAAAGTGCGAAAGTGAAGTTCACTAATTGAATGGAGATCAAACCCCCTCCCCCCTAAACGAATGAATTTCGCTTTTTGAACTTCTGCGACAATCTGAGACGGTCCCTTAGCGCATGGACCTTAGCGGTAAGCCATAGCTCCCTCTGAACGTCTTTAGAATACAGCTAAAATCACAGTCCTAAGCAAACTGTGAAAGTCAGATATACCGTATTCCTCCGATTATAAGACCCCGCTCGAGTATAATACCCTCCCCCACTTTTAGAAGATTTTCAAAAATGCTATACATCCGTGTATAAGACCCCTCCCTACCTTAGTTCTAAAAGCCAACAAATCACAACTCAAAAATTGATGATAGTATGACTTCAACGATCACTAGTACGAAGTTGTTGCTGACTGGCCATCTAATGATTTAGAAGAGCCTTAACGTACATATTTACAAACGACTGCTGATGTTGCTAATTGCCCATTGACACTTTCAAGGTCGTTTGGCCTTTGTTTGAGCCTATTGAAGAGCTGTAATGGAGACACTATTTGTTAGGCAGGGTGTGTACGCATAAGCATAGTGTTGTCAATTATTTAGTGGTTAAAATTTCCTTTAAGACCTAGAAAAATCATTAATGATGCTAAAATGATGTAACATTGAAATTTGTTTACTGGAACGGCAGGCAAAACTAAATTTTGTCCTTTTCTGTATTATTCCGTTGTTAACCTTCTGCGGCCCCTGCTCAATATAATAGAATAGTCCAAAGTGACCGCCATATTGTTTTGCTGTGCTGGCATGTTGCAAGCTGATCCACGATGTATGTGTTACCATTTCATGCACGGGTTACTGTTTGTAGCTAACAGTTTTCACCTTGGATCATGAATTCTTACCGTTGACAACCATGAATTTCAGTGCCATATCATTATTTTACTTGACACAGACCTTAGATTGAAAGAAAGGTTAGTTATTTTTATGTGCAGCAAATGCATGTATTGTATATGGCAATGGCATTGCATGATGCCAATCCGGTGAATATATGATCGACTTTCTGTTTTGAATTGTCTACGTCTTTCAAGAATTGTTTCAAAGTTTTATTTCACCTCACAAACCATTTGATCAGACAGGTATTGTTTGAGCAGTTGAAATTTTAACAGCGATCAAAAAACAACTCGTCAGTTAGGTTGGGAAGTGATCGCTGTGTTTTATCTTTGAAAATGAAGGAACAGTTGCCATTTACATGTATTTTCGACTTTGTGTATTCTCGAGAATAATTTGTCAGAAGTTGCTAATATAAGTAAGCTTTAGTACGTTCTGCCAAAATATGTGTGAAAGTCTCCAGTAATGCTGAATTGGCGACAATAAATTAGCATAAATTAGCAGTGTTAATTCAAAACGCGGGATGGCTCGATTATAAGACCCCCCCTGATAATTACAACCATTTCATGTTGCTGACCCCGGGTCTTAGAATCAGAGGAATACGGTATGTATCATGAATTCATTACAAAAAACAAGTGAACAACATATCAAACCAAGAGGTTAGTTTGCTGTTTGGCCGGATGCGCACGGGGACGACTTTGCAGCGAGGCCGACGGGGATCTCCCTTGTGTTCAAACTTCTACCATGCCTTGAGCTCCATCGCATTGCAGCTCACCGGTAATTGTACAACGGTAGTCCTTGTGAGGATTAGATGCTCATTACGTTCAATATTATTTGGAAATACTTTTAAATTTACTAAGTAAGACTTTTGTACTTCATTCAAGATATAATTTGTTCCTTTCTGAGGTTTTCCATTTACGGCAATGACATGCGAAGTTGATGCGTTGTGTTGCCTGCAGCATAGCCAGGCCGTACACTAAACTTCGTTTGAGTAGACAGAGCAGTCTGTCCTGTCATTTATTAGTCCCCACGGACACCATCCGGGGGGACTTATAGGTTTGGTCATGTCCGTGCGTGCGTGTGTCAGTGCGTGCGTGCGTGCGTCCGTCCGTCCGTTCACGCAGATATCTCAGAGATGCCTGGAGCGATTTCATTCAAACTTGGTACAAGGATTACTTCATATGTCATACAGATGCACGTCAATTTGTTTTGTGGTACCACAGGGGGTTGTCTACATGTCCGTCCCCAGGGGTGACAATCTCGCATATACGTTTTATCAACATGCTGCGTCTATTATCTGATGAGTTTGAGTGCCTAATTAGCCAAAGTAATCAAGGGTAAATTACTAATCTGTGGACGCTCTCACCAGATTATCACCCGATTAAATTTGACAAAGTCAATAACGAACGCACCAGCAAGGTATAACTGAAGAAAGGGCTGAAACTCTCAAAAGACGTGTCCAGAGGTGGTCCGTAAAACTAATGGACACTTTATATTCATGTATTCAGAAACAAACAGAAGGCAAAACAAACTTGAATATTCATTTGTAAACGGAGAGGTCGGAAAGGAGGACCTCCCAGGAATGCGTGGTATGTGTTCAACACACCTTGGTAACGTATCGGAGATGTGTTTATACTCTTCCTGCTGGCCCGGCAAAAACCACATTGGTCGACATGCCTAACACCGCATCGAACTGAATCAGACTTCACGGGTATATTGAAATATTCCGTGTTAGTCGAGAACAAGAACGGAAAAGACTTTATTAACTCGACGTTCTAGCTCACCTTCAACTTGTCCAGTTTATCAACTGCATTCTTGCAATACGTATACTTTTGTATTAGTCTTTTTTTTCAAATAACAAAAGACATGTTTTACATACAACCGATTGTGTGCTCTGCAGTACAAGCAGTGTTGTGGGTTGGTGACTACGTGCCTGCAGATTTTATACACCGCGGTATTTTGCTTTGAATTTTCCACAAACAAGAGGTCGAGTGTTCTCTCTGCAAATCAAGAAGCATTTCGAACACGAACGATTTGGATATCTTGACCTCAACATACTAGCTACGCAGCTCGAAAGTTATGCTCGGAAACAGGACGGGAACATTAGTCAAAGCCGGATTTTGCATGGAAAGCATGCAATGTACTGCTTATGCTCCCTTAGGTCTGAGACTCCCGCCCTCTCGGCCGTAAACGTCTTTGAGCTGCCAAGAATATGATAGTGAAGTCGCGTAAATCTGTGTATATTTTGATACATTATTTTATCAATCCTTTTACTCAACTACCTAACGCATTAAACAAGGGTCATGTTAGGTTCTTAGGACGTTCTCCAAAAGACATATAATCGATTAGTGTCGCGGAATGATTTTCACCAGGTTTGAGAACTAATAAATAACTGGTCGTCAGTGTGTCTTCGCATATCAAATCGACAAGTGTATTAGTAACTTCGAGAGATCACATCCTTCACTGTAAAGTTGTTTTTATACAAAACACATTTTCGAGAAAGCTGACGTGCAAGGGAAAGACACAGCAACTGAGTCCGATGGAGGCGCAAAAAACAGTGCATTCGCATTTGTGTCCGATGTACACATCTCTGTTATTCCATTTTATCAGTCGACGAAGCCTACGTCAAATTGTGGTGAACTCCGAGCAAAGTCCCACATAACATGTAAAGGCAAGCCAGTGGCCATATGATGATTGATTGCATAAACTTCGAAGTGTAACATCCTTAACTGTAAAGCTGCATTTTTTATAGAAAACACATTTTTGGTAAAGGGAATGTGCAAGGGGAAGACAGGGAAAGACACAGTGATCGCGCGACTGAGTCCGACAGCGGCGCAAGAAGTGTTAGTCAGTTTTTATGTAACAAGCAGCGAGTTTCTTCCCGCAAACGATGACCGGCTGTAGTCAAAAAGACATAGATTGTCATGTCCGTGTTTATAAACACCGATGAGCTTGACCCTCGATCCCAAAGCATGTTGGCTAATTTGTTTACCTCTGTCATCATGTGGGCTTAAACTAAACATTTCTAAGGTTAAAAGTTTGTAGTTCCAGCTTCCGGTCTGACGGACCACATCGGGACACTGACTCCACCGCTTAAATTAGCGTCCTACAGCTCAAAGAAGCAACCGACGAAGGCATAAATTGGCCTGTCCCCGTTTAAACATGTCAGCAAACTGTTGACATTCGAAAAATTAGGAAATGTTTATTGTAAAGTAGATTTCTGTGAACACGGCTTTTGAGAGTTTCAGCCCTTTCTTCAGTTATACCTTGCTGGTGCGTTCGTTATTGACTTTGTCAAATTTAATCGGGTGATAATCTGGTGAGAGCGTCCACAGATTAGTAATTTACCCTTGATTACTTTGGCTAATTAGGCACTCAAACTCATCAGATAATAGACGCAGCATGTTGATAAAACCATAGTCTATTTTTTACATCCATGATAAAACGTATATGCAAGATTGTCAAGGGCAGTGCTAAGTTAAGACCGAAACACCAAAGGTTGGTAGAATATATCTTTATTAGCGATACAACGAAACACCTACCCACCCCTGGGGACGGACATGTAGACAACCCCCTGTGGTGGTACGATCCAATATGGCTGCCAGGCGGCCATTTTGTCAAGATTTTTTCATGTACAGAGCCATAACTCAGGCATATCTCAACCGATTGTATTCAAACTTGGTACAAGGACATTGACCTATGGCATATATATGCACGTCATTTTGTTTTGTGATACAATCCAATATGGCCGCCAGGCGGCCATTTTATTACGATTTTTTCATGTACAAAGTCATTACTCAGGCATGTTTCAACAGATTTTATTCAAAGTTGGTACCAAGCACATTGACCAATGTCATAGCTATGCACATCGATTTGTTTTGTGATACGATCCAATATGGCCGCCGTACGGCCATTTTGTTACGATTTTTAGCTCATATTTGGTTTTATATATAAATACCAAAAAGAGCTTATATGATGAGTCTGAGTGGCGTCGATGTCTGTATATTTGTGGGTATGTGCGGATGTATGTCCGTCACACACAAAGGCTCCCATACCGCCAAAGCTACCATCTCAGTATTTGGTGTACAGGTAGATGTAGGGGTTGAGATGTGAATTTGTTCAAATGAACATATCAGTGTCAAAAATGTGCAAATGAGGTAAGAAAAAGGGAATTTCTGCATGTGTGCTGGAGTGACAAGCAAACTCCACTTATCTTGAGTCATTTCCTGTCATTGTTTATGAACTGTTACATATTAACAGAACTGCCTAAACCATAGACAGTAGAGGGGAGGAAGACCTTCAGTAGAGGGGAATTGTTTATGAACTGTTACATATTAACAGAACTGCCCAAACCATAGACAGTAGAGGGGAGGAAGACCGTCAGTAGAGGGGAGGAAGAGCGTCTATGGTCAAACTAAGAGGGGCTAGCTGCCTTTCAGCTATGCATGTTGCTACAGTTGACCTCCAGTACCTAAAATTTCAGACCTTAATTACTTTTGTCATTCTTGTTTTTCTGGTTTAAATATTTCTTGTTGTTTTTCTGGTTGTACTGTGCAGAAATCATTGTCATAACATCAACGTAGAATTTTCCTGCGCTGAACAGATAGAAACAACATTTATTGTTGATCTTTGTTAACCCACAATGGTATGTACCAATTCTGATCAAATTTGAGCGACACCGTATAATTGCGGTATTTTTTCATGTACAGAACCATAACTCAGGCATATCTCAACCAATTTTATTGAAAGTTGATGCAAGGACATTGACCTATGTCATGCACATGCACATGGATTTGTTTTGTGATACGATCCAATATGGCTGCCGTGTGGCCATTTTATTACGTTTTTTCATGTCCAGAACCATAACTCAGACATGTATCAAGCGAATTTATTCAAAGTTGGTACAAGGAGATTGACAAATGTCATACATATGCGCTTAAATTTGTTTTGTGATACAATCCAATATGGCTGCTGTGCGGCCATTTTGTTATGATTTTTTCATGTACAAAGTCATAACTCAGGCATATCTCAACCGATTTTAATCAAAGTTGGTACAGGGACATTGACCTATGTCATACATATGCACATTGATTTGTTTTGTGATACGATCCAATATGGCCGCCTTGTGGCCATTTTATTACGATTTTTTCATGTCCAGAACCATAACTCAGACATGTATCAAGCGAATTTATTCAAAGTTGGTACAAGGAGATTGACAAATGTCATACATATGCACTTAAATTTGTTTTTTTGTTATGATTTTTTCATGTACAAAGCCATAACTCAGGCATATCTCAACCGATTTTAATCAAAGTTGGTACAGGGACATTGACCTATGTCATACATATGCACATTGATTTGTTTTGTGATACGATCCAATATGGCCGCCTTGTGGCCATTTTATTACGATTTTTTCATGTCCCGAACTACAACTCAGACATGTATCAAGCGAATTTATTCAAAAGTATTTTTATCACAGACCTAATGAAGAGGACTCTATCCTCTCTGAGGACCTGTAATCAAAGTACCCATTATAAAGTGGGGACTGTGTCATCAATGATGATTTGTTTTCAACGAAATTTTCATAATACTGCATAGTGGAAGAAACGACTAGTTCAATAATTATGATGGGGAAGTATTGAATTTTTATTTATGTATGTTTTTCTCTCTCAATTCATCCAGCAAACTTGATCTCCGTACCGTCTGTCACAACATGCAATGCAGTGCATGAAGCTTACAATTGACTACCTCCATCATTCGTTTAGCTGTTCAAGACGTTTGTTTGCCCAGCTCAGTATAGTTTGAACAGTCTGTAAACACTTACATATTTATATCTTTCTGGTATTACGCCAAACTTTTACATGATTTTAGCTGCATGAGTCTCCATTTTCGATTGACCAAACCTTTTTGAAGAGCATAGGTTTCTATGGACACCATTGTAAAACTTGCGTAGATGTGGTTGAGCATGCGTGATGGTGTGATTACGTTTCGTTTCATGTGTCAACAAAACCTGACTTCTGGTCCGGACAAGAAGTCATTTTTCACTCCTTTTACTGTTAATCGTAGACGTTTGTGAGGCGGGCCGGGTATGCCAACCATACGATTCAGTATTAATTATGGTCTACTTTCACATACTGAGGAATGTCATTTTAATCAAAAATATGAAAACATTGTTAAAAGTTATAGAAATACAGGGGCTTTAAGAAGTATCATGCCAATTGATTGCTTATTTGATGAACTCTCATAATTAGTAGGATATGTCTAGAAATGCTATATCAAATTTAATGAAACATGGTATAGATGTTGCTCTTCCAGTAATGCTGTTGCATGCAATGATATGTAGTAGTATCATGTCAATTAACTGCTGATTTGCATATTTAATTGATTTTTGTAATTAGCTAGACTGATATGTCCTGAAACAGTTCATCAAATTTCATGAAACTTGGTACAGATGTTGAGCTCACATTGCTTTAACATTGAACTTTACTCTATGCAGTGTCATGTTAATTCATTGTTAATTTACATATTTACTGAACTTGCCTAATTAGAGTGATGTGTCAAGAAACACCTCATCAAATTTAATGAAACTTTGTACAGATATTAATCTCACATTGCTGTAATACAATTCATTGATACTGTGTGGTATTGTGTATGAAATGTGGTAAATGTGATAATCTGTCAGTGTCATAATAGAACGCAACATGTTTGGCAACATCCAATCAATTTATTACTGGTTGACTTATTTAATGACCTTTTGTAATCAGGGTGGCAGCCCACATTGTTCACCACCACAGAAATCATCTTTAATCACAGACCCAGTTAATGGACAGGACTCTATCCTCTCCAAGGACTTATAATCAAAGTACCCATTAAACGTGGGGACTGTGTCATAAACGATGACTTGTTCACAATTGAAATGAACTTCATACCTGTCAGATTTTAATACTGATGTTACTGTACATGTTGTATCTTTGACAGCCAATGTGTGATAATCATGATGATGGAGAGACAGCGGCTATCATTCTATGTAACCTATGTGGTAATCTATGTGCAGACTGTGATAAATTCTTGCATTTACATCGGCGGACAAAGTCTCATCAAAGACAGGTACAAGTCATCTAAAGTTACAGCATTATCAAAATTTAGAAAGGCACTATTGAGTTTGTTATGCTACATTGTAACCTACCGTGATTTATTTAACAGTCATTATTCGGTGACAGTGTTTGCAGAAAGTTGAGACAAAGATTGCAACTCATGAGACTTTTTATCACATATATCATTCCTTTTCTGATGTCAATGACATTAATTGCAGAATTTAAGGTGGCTGGAAAGGCTATTTTTGCACCAATTCTTTTCTCAGAGTTAATGTTGTTTCAAGTGTTAGAATCAAGATATTTAGTTCAAATTTTCAGGATAACCCCCTTTACTTAATACTTTCTCCAAAGAATATAAAAATTGTATATTTGCAGCCATGATTTTGAAAAATGACATCAGTAAATATTGAAATTTAATTTTTCATATTTTTTTACATATTTGAATTGAATAATAATTGGATAGTACTTAGTTTTGTCAAATTAGTTATGAATATGTTGACACTATTAATTGTAAGAGGTGTACGGCAGGATTTGTAAATAAATTTATCTTTATGATTTTACATGGGTTTACATATCAAAAAATATTTAAAAATTCTTTCAAATTTCAAAATGTGATTTTTCAAAAAGTACTTCAAATACAGGTAAATTGTCCTACAGTCATCTTGTCTGTAACCTTGTCAATAGTCTGTAAAAATTCCATGTCCATATCTCATTTCATAGGTTTGATTCAATTGGCATAAAATTATGTAGGAAAACTGTGATTCTGTCAGAAATGTTGAAAACAAGCCATATTTTCACCCCTCTTTTGAAGTCACAGAGCAGTCTTTTTGGTTAATCTCACTTTTGACACCTCTTTGACACTTAAGGAACCTAAAAATGCATTTACAATAGCAGTCACTCACTCTGAATGCAAGCACCACCTTGTCAAACTTTCCTGAAAAACAGCAAATAATGACTTTCCTTTTTCAAACATTTATTAAAAACTAGGTGACCTCTACCATAGTTAATACACTAAGGACTCCCCAACTTCTTATTTGGTCAGTTTTTTCAGAAGTTTCAACAGGCTATTAAGCTCTGCAATGCCTTTGAGCCCAAAAGTCTAGTTTTTTTTTATTCCACAGAGAATGTTGACTACTTTCATATTTTAATAGTTTGATTGAAGTTTATAACTGACGCTCTAGCCTTTCCAGCCACCATAAATTCAAACATGCACTTTGAGATAGGCATTTCAAATTTAATCAAGTGGAAAATAATAGTCACAAAACATTTGTATGAAAGATTGAAAAACCATCACAGAAAATATTTAATGTAATGATCATATGTTTCAGTGGACAAAGACAAAATTTTCACATTTTTAGTGAAATTGTTTCATGTTACAAACGAATCATCAATTAACTTACTGCCAGCCATCATGAAGTTGTTGTGTTTGTTTACTGTTCATAAATGAATTTATTTATTTGATTCCTTGCCCAATGTCACAGTATTCTTGACTTTCCATATTGAGAAAAACAAAGATTTTCATATTGTGTGATATACAGGAATGGCATTGTCAGAAATTTGTAAATGTTTGTATTGGTTTCCCTATTATAGCATTATCTGATGTTTTGTAGTTTTTAGCTCACATTTGGTTATACCAATGTGAGTTTATCGTATAGGCTGAAGTCGATGGCGTCTGTATGTATGTGTGTATGTATGTATGTATGTATGTATGTATGTATGTATGTACGTACAGTATGTCCGTCAACATCAAAAACACGCAAACCGCTGCACGTTTCAGCTTGGTATTTGGTGTGTGGATGCATCCTGGGCTATTGATGGGATTTTGTTCAAATGAAGTCTGCATTGCCAAAATTATATGCAAATGAGCTTACATAATGTGAAAATGGTTAAGAATAAATAACTCAAGAACTGCTTTTTTGATTGCTTTGAAAATTTGTGTGCAAGTACCTTAGGTGAACCTTATACAGTTTTATGAATATTGTGAAGATATCCCTAATTTTGTACTTTTGCTGAATTTTTTGGTGATTTTTCTCATTTTCAGTAAAAATTCTTCTTCTCTGAAACCGCCAACCCAATCGCTCTGAAATTTGGGTTGTCTCTTTACAAGGGTGTTACTCTTCTAATTTGTTGAAATTATGACAAAATTGGGAAAATTACTATTTTTAAGCAATTTTGTCATTTTTGGTCAAAAAATCTTAAACAGTATTTCCTTTTTAAAACCCTGGACAGACAGCTTTCATATTTGGTACGCAGACGTACAGAGATGACAATAGTTAGATATCTGGAAATTGTCCTGAAAATTTGTATTTTTAAGACAATATTGTCATTTTTGGTCAAGAAAACTTTATCTCAAAATTACTTGTTTGATAGCTTTGTAATTTGGTATAAAGTCCCTTGTTTGATAGCTTTGTAATTTGGTATAAAGTCCCGAAAGATGTTATTAGATAAATTTTCTGCTCAAAGTGTTGGGAAACCCCAAAATTCGTTTATTTTAGGTAATTTTCTCAGTTTGTGACCTTAAATGACCTACACCAACCCAGGATATGTTGTGAGAGAATTTTGAAGGCTGTGAACATAATTTTGTCATATTTGGTATCAATTTATCGGAAAATTTGATCCAGAAAACAAAGCTGAGGTGATTTTTTTCATTTTGGACCAATTTTTGCAACTTTTCTATGTAAGACATACAAGAACTGATGAGAAATTTGGATCCAGGATAATTCCAGATGTTGTAATCACCGCCAACAGTGGAAGGCATTTCACTATCTTTAACTACCTTAAGTGCTGTTTACATTAGAATGATAACACTCATGGCATTAATTAAAAAATCTCCAAGGTTGTAAATGTACTTCCTGTCATTTGGTCTTATGTAATACCAAGGGGTGGAACATTTGATATTCAGGAGGGGGTAGGGTCTAGAAGATTGATGATGTAGCATTACTTTTTTACCAGATCCCTTGTGCATTTTTTGCCCACTCCCACCTTTTCTTTTTATCAAGCCTTCTCTGTTTTTTGTTGTTGACATTTGCTCCCATTGCTATAGAAGTTGATATGCATGTTCCTAAAGATGACCTCCAGTACCTAAGTTGGAGACTTATTTGCTTTTGTCATTCTTGATTTTCCTGGTTTAAATATTTCTCGAATGGACCAATTCAAACCGAATGTGAGCACATAGTGTCCTTGACGGTATTTTTACTGCCAAGTAGTCCCTGGTTTGCTGATTTCAAGGTCATTTGCAATTGGGCAATCATTGTTGAAGAATCAAGAGAAGTATCTTAAAAATTACTCTCACACTTAAGATCATTTTGAAAATTTGAAATTCTTGTCAGTGAAGTATAGCTGATACTGTACAATAGTTTGTGTATATTCTAAATTTTAGTGAATATTGCTATTTTAACAATATTTTGTGGTAGGTCTTCAAGGAGGAAGAAGAGTCCATAAAAGTTGACTTACATGAAGGCTGTGGTAGGACTAAGCTATTCTGGGTGATGACTCTGGCTGACAGTAAAACTTTAAAGGCTATGGTAGAATTTAAAGGAACAGGCAGCAGTAAGTATTAATCCATCCTAGTTATATTTACCATACAGTGAATTTCACGTATTCCACTTCATTCCAAATCAAACCTAATTACACACAAGTACACACAAGCAGTGTCTTGCTGTGTTTTATCAGAAGAATAAATCACATTTCTCAGAAATTAAAAACTCCTCCTTTGCCGATGACTTGACATGCTTTCTTGCAGACGTGACATCAGCAAAAAATTTGAATTTACTCAAAAATTTTAAAATATTGTCTCTGGTCTGACAGTGAATCCAGGTAAATGTGAAGCCATGTGGTTAGGTAAATATAAAAATTGTAAAGATACTCCACTACCAGTCAAATAGCCAAAAGAACCAATGAAAATAGTTGGTATTTATGTTTCTTATGACAAAGCTACTGCACTTGAATTCAACATAGCTGGTCCCTTGGAAAAACTCAGAGAAAGTCTTAAATTTTGGGGAAGCAGAAATCTCTCCCTCTTTGGAAAAATCCGAATAATTAAATCTATTGGGATTTCAGTACATAATGTGATTGATGTTCCTTATGATAGATTAAAAGAAGTCAACAAACTTTTGTACAAGTTTTTATGGAAAGATCCTGATGAAATTTGTAGACAAACTGTTATTTGGAGAGATTGAAAAGGGTGGTCTGTCCATGCAAGACCTAAAAACTATTTATAAAGCTCAAAAACTGAATTGGATTAGACGCTTGTGTGATGAAAATGTGAACCATCCATGGAAAATTTTAAAAAAAAGGGAATCTTGGTAAGGTTGATTTACTTTTAAAATGTAAGTTTGACCTTAAAAAGCTACATGTCAAAATCTCTGGTTTCTTTTACACTATGCTTTCTGTGTGGTCTGACTACAATGGTAACAAGAATGAAACAAATGAAGATGAAAGTTTGAATCAAGTCATATGGAACAACAAGAACATTCTCTTTGGAGGGAAATCAGTTTATTTCTCAGAATTCTATAATTGTGGATTTATTTATGTTGGTCAACTTTTCAAAAAAAATTGTAAATTTTTGGACTGAAATGAGGTGAGAGAAAGGGGAGTCCCACAATCATCTATTCTGAAATGGTTTGGTTTGATGAGGGCCATTCCAGCTAAATGGAAAAACATAGATACTTCTCTTGAAAGGAGCTGTCTCGAGTATGGTTCTGTTGTCTGGAACCCATGGCAAAAATCAGATATGGAATTCCTTGAAAATGTTCAACGTAAATTAATAAAATATTTGTGTTTCAAAACTCTTATTTCATATCATGCTGACCAGTATGAAGCTCTCTGTACCATGTTTAACTTACTAACTTTGGAGCGACGTCACTGTTATCTTGATATGATGTTTTTACACAAGTGTGCAACTGGATTTTATAATTTGCCAGATGTTTTATCTAAGCTATGCTTTCATGCACCTGGCAAACTTTTGCGCACCTGTCTTACATTCAGACCACCTCGTAGCCGCATCAATGTTTTTAAACTTTCTCCTCTTAACAGATGTATGAGTAATTTTAATGAATTGGTTCGTAATAACTACAATATTGATATTTTTATAATGATTCATTTAAGTCTGACATTAGACATGTTATATTTTAATGGCTGTTCTTGTTGAATTGTTTGTTTTGTTTTTTGTCTTTGTGTGTCCTACACTTGATTTAGTTTTGTAAATACTTTTTGTTTGGTGCTGGCTTGTTCAGTGTTTTTTTTTGGTTTTTTTAACCGTTTTCTTTTGAGCTTCTGAGGAACCTGTAAATGGGACTTGATCCCGTAGGATTTCCAAATAAATGAATAAATAAATAAATAGAGTATATTAGAAATTTCTCTGTTCCAGAACTGCAAACAAATATTAGTTTCAACAATTTCTCCATAGAAGTTAACTGCTGTACAACAAAAATTGTTACAAAGCATATTGTAAATCAGTACTTTATTAGCCCCAAATCAGAATTTTATTTCAGTTTTATATTTAACAAACACATTAATTGTTGGTCTACACTCTATGCGCTTCCTTTTAGGGTAACAATTGACACAAAACTTAGAGAATTTCAGTTTAACCCTTAAAGTGCCATAGACTTTCTATGCAATGCACCTGCCAGGCCAAGGACTTTTTGAACCCAACTTCTCAACATGTTATGCTTTTTTCAGACCGGTGCAGTTTATTTTCTGTGACGAGAAACCCTAACAACCCATTATTATTTCCAAAGCTCAGGATATGAAGAAGCTCTCTATGACAATGAAAAGTTTCAATTTACACATTGAAGGTGTAAAATTGGGCTAAAATGCTCGTTTTTTGTTCAAAATTCACTGAAAATGATAAAAAGTTTCTAAAAATGTAAAAAATTCATCATCGGCCTTCAAACTTAAATAAAATTTTCATGTTATGGAAAGACACGAATTCAGGTACACGATTTCAGCATCATGTAACATCATATGTAAATAATAAACAAAAACAAACAAACAATTAGTGTCTTTCAAAATAATACAAATGCTTCTTGTGCAAATGCATCTCTACAAAAATACAAATAATATTTTACATGCAGTACACTAAATGTAGATTGACAACTACTGTGTATGGAGCATCGGCATGATTGCATTGCCCAAGCATTGTCGTTTACTTGTCTATTGTATTTGTTTGTTTGTTTGTTTGTATTTGTTTGCTTGTTTGTATATTTTTATTTCTTCTAGTGGAATGATTTTCAGAGAAAAATTCAGTGTACATATCCACTTTGTCATCAGTTTACTATCTATCATACGATTTCTTGTTAGTGTTATTTAAAATCTGTCTTCAAAGTTAGAAGAAATCAATTATAGTCTTGTTTGCCTGTAAACACAAACAATTAATTTGCATACACAGAGACAACAAGGTTCCATATTGTACATGGAGGGGTAACTATTGTGCAACACATGCACACAACTATAGGGCATATTCAACTGACTCTGTATAGTTTGAACCGCCGGTATAATTATAATGAAGAGTTGAAGACAAAAACACATTTCACTAACCTTTTAATCGATTAATTATGGTGTTTGACCCAACTTACATTAGTTTAATTCACGTACGCGTGTGTTACTATCTGTGGCTTATCGAGTCACGGACTCGTACTACCATACATACTAGTCAATCCGTTCGCCAAGTTTGATCACGTTTTTTGACAAGCATGCCACAAAATCCGCCATGAAATGGAAAGAAACCACTAAGTATCGAGAAAAAAGTTTCATGTCTGGTTTATTTCAGTTAAAAAAATGCGTAACACGTAGGAAATGTCTCGCAATGTCAACAGTTCGGAACAACTACATTTCATTTACAAACCGGGTCGACTGTCATGGCCGTCTTGCTTCAGGACGGCCGGAGGGTCAGATATCAACAGTTTAAAGAGGCTTTTTGGCAGTCAAACGCTTGAAAATTCACAAAATACACTTCAATTTAACCAAATCCTTACAAATCTTCTCAATCTTGCATGTTTTGGACTTCGAAAACCTTAACCTCGGGTTCCATGTCGAGAGTTAGGCATCACACAGTGCCGCCATCTTGGCCGCCGATACGTTCGAAGTTCACTATCGCGATCGATTTGGTCACCAAATCGCGTCATTTTTCCGTAAAATATTCTCAAAAAAACTGTAAAATCTATCATTTCTATCACCCAGAGGGCAGTAGCTTGGCATAATATAGTTGTCTTCCGTGTCTACGGCACGGTAAAGCTTTCAAAACGTACGTACGTGTTTCGTTCAATGCACTGTGGCCGTATCCGCGTACGGGTGCAACTGCAGACCTGATTAAATATTCATGAAAACCGCTGACCTCTTTTGAAGAAAGTTTGCATAAATTACTGGAATTTTTGATTGTTAGGCTGCATGATGTCATTATTTTAGTCCTTATATGGTACTAAACTGGGTTCAAAGGGTCAGGAATACCCTCCTTCTGGCTGAGTTCGGCAATGCATAGCTAAGTTAGGCATAAGCATAGAACGCAACCACTGTCGGTTTATATACCGACGTGGCGCTGAGAGCGAGAATGCTGTGTCGGTTTATAAACCGACGCGGCACTTTAAGGGTTAAGATTCTGCACAACATTCTGCCTACAAATTATTCTCTATGTAAAATGAAACCACCCCGAGTTGTAGCTAGCAAATGTACCGTACATTCTGTAAAGAAGAAGATGAAACACTGTTACACCTTTTCTACAACTGTAGATATGCAGTTGAGTTTTGGGATGGTTTTCTAAGACTGTGGGGTAGTAAAGCAGGACTAAACATGTTACCAGAAGCCAGTCAAATTATAATTGGTGATGTGAAATACTCTATATTGATCAACTTTTTGATATTGGTTGCCAAAAGACACATCTATCTGGCCAAATTTGACAATAAAAAATATGACCTTTTGGTTTTCAAAAAATATTTACAAACTATTCAGAAGGTAGAATACTGTTTGGCAATAAAAAAATTAAGCTCTCACAATAAAAAATGGGGAGGTGTTTTGAAAGCACTTAATTCTACTTCACATCATAATGAATAATCCATTTTAGAGTTTCATAATATTGTATCTCTGAGACTCTTATATAAAAGGACTTGTTGGTATGTTTGATTTTACTGTCTAAGGTTTGATGATGGAGGTGATTTTCTTCTACTTTCATGATTTGAGAGAACTGTGTTCACATTTCTACAAGTGTTGTAAGCATTATTGAAGGCCTCAATAAAAATTCATAAAATACAGAAAAATTACATTTCTCAAGAAGCAAATGAAGGTTCTTTTGTTATACTCTGTACTTCCATCAACTGATTAGCTGAGTTTATTAATTCTTTAAAAAGTTTCATATAACTCTCCTTACCACATGCACAAGCTAAGTTTGTCATCTCTTAATAAAAATACATTTATCCTCTTACATGTACTGTTGTATGTCATGGCATGTATGTCATCAATTTTAGTGTGTCAGAACCTTTTTTTGCGTCAATCTTGAATGTGCTAATCAACGTAAACAAAGAACATGGCAACCAGTATTTCTTCTCAATGAAAATTATTGTCTGACATGAAATTTCGTAACAATCAATCATAATTATTAATCTGGCAAAAACACCCGCTTGGCAAATTTTGAGTACTCATGCAGTAGAGTGTTTGCCAATATTGAGCTCCATTTTCAAATAATTAGACTGGACCGCCACCGGAACTTTCACGCACAAGAGTACTTTCATGCGGCAAACATACAGTTGCCACTTTGTAATAACAATATGGGTGAAGTGCTGCGTCCAGACCACATGCTTAGCCTCCAAAAGTCATGTCATGAAATAAATATTATAGTAGACATCGACCATGATAATCTGAACAATGAAAACACAAGAGTGTAAAGCCCATGTATTCCAAAGGATTATGTGTAAGTGGATATTTTCTGAAACAACAAACTCCAAGCTTGTGGCATTACCATGGGTTCCATGAGCATACAACATGTACAGGGCTGAGCTCAACCCTGGTTTCAAGAAATTTCTAAATTGCTAGGCCTATGCTATATTGAAATCTTGTATAACTTCACAATGTGTACATGTCAACTGAACAATCATCTGGAATTTGCAAAGTTACACAATCATGAGGGCAATATTCCTCATTAATGCCACCTACGACTAGAAATGATTGACAAACTTGCCCATGACGTATTGATATTACTCCAGAATAGTTCCAAAATGTAAATGCAGAATTGGTAAGAAAATTATTATTATTATTATTATTATTATAGACTTTATTTCGGACTCATTGTCCATATAACAGCAAAAGAAAATCTGGTGATAAATATACATAGCTTGGTTAAGTTATGCAAAAAGAAGCTTATTCCATAACTCTATCATTTCAGAGTTTAAATATAATGAGTCATACACACATCGTACAATATCATTACTGCTTCTCAGAAGTCTTTGCTTTAAAATTTTATTTTGCGAAAAAACAACGAATTGGCCTGTGCATGTGATAAATAATATCTAATTGTTATCCAAATAAATAGAGACAGATCTAGAGACTTGTAGCAATAAATTTCAAAGATGTGGCAGCATCTGTGCTTTTTTATCACAACTGGAAGTTGTGATATAGAGGTGGTTTCAACCGGTGTTTGATGTCGTCCATTTCCGTAAACGACAAAAAGTCAAAAACTGCTGAACAGACTGCGTTAATATTTGGTACCGATACATAGACTGGTTCCAAGGTTCCAATTCCGAAAAATGGAGCCAAACGGAGCAGAGGTTATATAGTTTTGGGAAATTTCTAACCCCCCTTTTAACTAATTGATTTTAGGGGTCTTTCATATATGTAGTTTTGGAATGTACACCAATCCTGCATTGTGGACTGTTTTATGAGTTGTGGAACAGAAATGAGGTTTGATGAATGTTAGAAATATGCAGGATGGCTGATTCAAAGTATAAGAGATTTCTATGCTCTTTTGGGCATCAAAAGCAATAAAAAAAAACATATTTCATAGTTTAGATTCTCACTTTTGAGATGACCCTAAGCATTTGTTATGTAACATCCTTGAGTCAATATACAGACTTTGACATTCCTGAGATTAAGTATCCATGACCTCACATGTTACAGTCTTTCACTACCATGGTATGGCCCAAACCCATTGTTATCAATGGTGAGTGTGGACCTGTCTACAGGAAATTGGGGTGAACAGGTTAGACAATGCCATGACAAGTTGCAAGGTAGCACCAGCATAGAGTCCTACGCATGTCCATGTGTTCTCACAGGAAATTACAGGGAAAAAATTATTTGAGAAGTTTCTCTCCTTTAAATAGAAGTATATAACAATTTAAACCTGTCATGGATGGATTGCTCTCAAATGATCTGAAACACAGTTATTGCCCATTAGCAACAAATCTATAGCAAGATTTATGTAAAGTTCATGAACTTACACAAGGTATTAGACAAAAGATGACCATGACTTTGCTACTTTTCAACATTTATTTCATTCAGATTTCCTCAGCTTAGTGTATAATTTTGTAATCTTAATTACTGTCAACTTAGCTTTACTAACTTATTCTAACCTCATTATTCTTACACTACTGTTATACCTTATAACCACAAAATTTCAAGAGATGCATATATGATTGTCACTTAACGAACAATTTACAAATATGTCTTCTGCTGTTTTCTCCATATACATATACATGTCCCTTTTCTCATAAAAATGGGCTTAAAATCGCAATGTGAAAAATAGTCTTTCAGCTGTATGTTGCTCATTGACTTCGTGGTCTGTCTAATTAGTCTCCACGGACACCGTCCGGGGGGACTTATAGGTTTGGTCATGTCCATGTGTGCGTGCCTGCGTCCGTGTGTGCATCCGTCCGTCTGTTCACGCAGATATCTCAGACATGCCCAGGTCAATTTCTTTCAAACTTTGCACAAGGATAGTACCCTACCCCATACAGATGCACGTCGATTTGGCCATGTTAGAGGACTTTTTAGTTTACACCACCATAGACTACCATGTATAAGTCAGCTGTCTATAGAATCCCATGTATAAGGCCAAGTAAAATAAAAATTTAGTTTGTCATCATATTCATATTGCAAAAAGGATTCAGTGACACAGTTTTTAGTCCCCATGGATGAAGTCCAGGGCCTTATAGATTGGGTCATGTCCCTCCGTTCACGCAGATATATAAAATATTTTGACAAAATCTCCCGTGACCTCGGTGACCTTTGACCTCAAATATACATATTTGTCCATAACTCAGTAACCACAAGTGTTACACCCTTCATATATGGTATGATGGGACACCTTATGACGCCACATATTGTACCTCATTAATTATGTGCATATCTAATTTTGAGCGAGCCAATAGAGCTAGGTCTGATTTTTGGTATATAGGGATGACTTAGCAATTCAATTTTTTGACAAAATGTCACATGACCTCAGTGACATTTGACCTGAAATATACATATTTGTCCATAACTCAGTAACCACAAGTGCTACACCCTTCATATATGGTATGATGGGACACCGCATGACGCCACATATTGTACCTCATTAATTATGAGTAGTTTCACAATGTGCCAGTTGTGATCAAGTGCCATTGGCGCTATTTTTGGCATCACATTGGAAGGCTTCATGTCTGCTGTTGGCAATATCAAGGTTTTATCTTTGCTATTGGCAACATCAGGGTTTTATCTCTGCTGTTTGCAACATCAGGAGTTTATCTGTGCTGTTACAATCTTAAGTGTCCAAATTATTGTAATTTTGTATCCTCTCACAGTTTCAATTGAATAGCACTGTTCATGGTTACAGGTTTGTTACTAAATATAGCTGTACGCGCGCGACATCGGACACGCAGCTTGAAATGCGGACAAATTTTATCAATGTTGCATACACGGCCGTTTTTGCAGGTTGTACTCTGAGTCGTGAATATGCCTTTTAGTATTTGTTGTTACACTAGCAGTCGCCTACTAAGATTTGTTTTTGTCGATTTTGCATGCGCAATTTTCAAAAGCGTAATCAAAAAATGTGGACAAATATCTATTTTTGCATATTAATGAGAGAACAGTGACGTAAACTGTGAACAGCCCTATTAACAACTGATTATAATGTCACTCAAGTGATGAATATGCCCTGCTATATTCTTTAGGTACAACCAGTGGCAGTGCAAGTTCAAGTGCATGCAGGTTTTGTGGAAGTACATCGAACACAGGGTTATTAGCCATAGGATATGTCTGCACTGATCCGGACTGTCAGGTGTGTTATGAATATGATGCTAGTATAGACTTGCTGAATACAAGTACTGATTTAGGAAATAACACTGAGTTGACATTTTGGTGCCAACCTGTAACATAATATAAGTAAAGCACTGTCTGTTTTCATTTTCTACAGCATACCTACATTCACTTCTTTCACAGTCTTATTTGGGTTTTGTACTTTGGCAGCCATGGCCCCATATTATGGTCAGTCTCTTTCAAATTTGGCACAACAGTCAAGTGACTACAGATGTTAGTATAGTTTGCAATAAATTTTGGAATATGATCACATTTGATGCCTGTTGTGCTGTGATTATTCATGCCTGAAAATGGTAAGTGACAACCATACGTGCTTGACTTTGACAAAGACAATTTACTATCAAGAAGAACTTATGGTTGTAATTCTTGTGCATTAAATGTATTTTGTACAAACAGACTGATTTATAATAAACATGGACATTCAAGATTTATGATTTTATGATGTATTCTGATGTTCTACCAGAGAGGATAACTGTACTTGCAGCAATCTATGTCATGAAAAGTAGCATGTTCTTTTCTTTTCTTGAAGCAGCGATCTAGATGAATTGTCACGGACTCTAATCTAATACCTATTGTCATGTCGTAGAAACATGCTGAGAATGCATGCGGTAAAACTCATCCATGTGGACACCAGTGTGGTGGTATTAAAGAAGAAGAAAGGTGTCTACCATGTCTGTATGGCTGCAGTGGTAATAAACATGGTTCTATGTTGAAGCAAGATGCTGATGATATGTGTATGATATGTTTTACAGAAGCACTCTCTGCAGCACCGGCTATACAGGTACTATCATTGTCACCTCAACATGTACAGCTTGTAATGCTGCTTTCAACTCCTGCTACACATGGGAGCTTAATCTTTTACCTCTGTCTGTCTTTCCACTGGTCTGTTTGTTTCTATGTGTAACTGTTATCAAGATTTTGTATACTTCAAAAACTGCTGATTGGATTCAACTGAAATAAAACGTTTAGGTGAAATGATTAACCCTATGACGCCATAGACTTTCATACCATACAGCCTCACATGCCAAGATCTTTTTGAGCCAATAAACTTGACATGTTACACTTCTTTTAGACAGGGAAAGTGTTATTTATTTTATTTTGAACTCCGACACAGATATGATACAGTTCAAAACCATATACATCTACACTTAGTGTGTTTCCTGTGATCGGAAGCCCAGCCAAACCACTATGAATTTCAAAGATCAGGAAATGAAGAAGCTTCGAGTAGTCTTTCAATGTTTGATTTAGCAAATTTTATTTTGCATTATCTATCATTCTACCAGTTATGAACTGAATATGCTCACGTGTTTCACAACAGATTCATTAATTGTCAGTAAACAGACTAGAAAATTTTAGCATTTACTCAACATGACCTACTAATGTGACCCCTGAATGGATGACTTTGAGTTTGACAAAATTACAAACTTAGTTATCAGGCATTGAAATTGACTGCTGATGACTTGACATGTATTGACATTGATCAGACACTACTGGACGCATGAAATAATACAGTATGATATGAATTACTGCATACTTTTTGACTGTTATGACGTTGTGTAAAACAATTGTACCTTTGACCTGTCTCGTATTAAAGGGTACAAATCAATGAGCAAGGACATGTTATGCAACATTTGCAGACCTCAGTTTAATCACTAACCAAAACACAAGAACAAAGACAGACAATGTTTATTCTAACAGACCTCAGTTTAATCACTAACCAAAACACAAGAACAAAGACAGACAGTTTATTCTGACAGAGCAAACAATGCGGAGTGGAAGACAGACTTCTGATAAGACTAGACGTGTTTACGGTCTACTGCCAGAGTAACTATCTCTGACAAGGATTTATTGTATTATGTTTTTCAATATTCCTGTCAATAAACCAAATTCATGCCAATATAATCGACACCTGTGTGAGGCGTGTAATAAGAACAATCAGATATCTGTAATATCATTATATGTAGCAGGTTTCAGCAACACCGCACAGTACTCTCAGAGTTAAATCACTAATTACAAAACTTTATTTAATAATGTGTAAAGAGCTAATTATTAACTTGACAAGCTCAATGCTTCTCAATACAATTGAATATTTATCAGATCAATATCTGTAGCAAGTTTCATTAAATGTAATGCTGAAATTTTGGAGTAATATCACTAATTACAAAGTTCATTAAATATGCAAATGAACCCTTACTTAACTCCACACAACTAAATGATTTACACCACAATTAGCTATCTGTCGGATCAGTATCTGCAGCAGATTTCATCACATTTGGTCCAGTTATTTCGGAGTAATATGACAATATTACAAAACTTTATACAATATGCAAATGAGCTATTTGTTAACTTGACACTGCCAAAAGCTTGTCAGTACAATTAGATATTTATCAGATCAATATCTGTACCAGATTTCACAGATTTTGGTGCCGTAATTTCAGAGTGATATACCTAATTACAAAGTTCATTAAATATGCAAATGAACCCTTAATTAACTTGACACTACTAATTGCTTTACACCACAGCTAGATATCAGTCAGATCAGTATGTGCAGCAGACTTCATCAAATTTGGTGCAGTTATATCCGAGTTATATGACTAATTATAAAACTTCGTAAAATATGCAAATGAGCTATTTATTAACTTGACACTGCCCAATGCTTCTAAGCATAATTAGATATATATCAGATCAATATTTGTTGCATGTATCATCAAGTTAGGTGCAGTAATTTCAGAGTTATCTCACTGATAACAAAAGTTCATTAAATATGCAAATGAGCAGATAATTGACATGACAGTCATAGCATCATCATAATATTCTGAGATCGTCATCTATGGAAAGTTTCATGAAATTTTGTGCAGTATTTCTTGATATATGTCTACTCTATCATTACCGTCTCCATAGGGAAACCATTGTACGGAAAAAAACAATATTGCATAACTTCATTAATATGCAAGCCACACTAACCAAAATCTAAGGGGCCGTCGATAATAAAAGCTGACGCACAAGAAACGTAATTCCTTCATTTTACTTGAAGCCCCCTCCCTCCCCCCTCAAAACGAAAGTTCTTATGCAAAATCAAATTCGTGTTATGATGCCGCTTCTGACACCCCACACGCACCTCTCTGATCTGCACACCCATGAAAAAATACCAGAAGTGCACATAAATTAAAAACCTCCACTTTACGTTTTTCACTTTTTAAGACACAGAACCTTTTAATGTATTTCACACCTTGGAAAATGTTTCACCTACATGTTTCAAGTTGAAAAAGCATACAAGTTTCTATTTCACTTTTATGTCTTTTCGTTGTCTTTTCTGTCTCCGTATTTTGTGGTCATTCTGTTCTCGATGAACGCAAAGGTAGTATTTTACTCTCGCTGCAAATTCGCACTTCGAAAACAATAGAAGAAAATCCTTATGCAATTTTGACGCACACAAAACGAAATGAGCTTTTACCCCCTCCCCCCCCCCTAAACGAAAGAATTACGTTTGTCGTGCGTCAGCTTTTATTATCGACGGCCCCTAATCAGTTCTTGCAAGTAGCATATGGTACCTGTGTACCAAATATGACTTGAATCTGTTCAGGCGTTATTGAGTTACCATGTAAACAGACACACACACACACACACACACACACACACACACACACACACACACTAACATACACACACATGGACGGACATACAGACATCACTATGACATTAGCCCACGCATAAACACGTGAGCTAAAAATGGTAAGAGTTGACAGACGGACACTCAAAGAAAGTGATCAAAATCATGATTAGCAGAATTAAAATGCCTCTTATTCAAAATGGGAGAATTTTATTGCCAAACAAAATATTCATTTTGTTATATATCATTTAAAGAACATAATGTGAAAATTTCAAAAAATTTGACCCAGCCAGAGTGGAGTTAAATTCTTTGGAAATTTTGAAATTGGGAGAAAAAAGAAGCCAGGAAATAGGGTGATTTGCATACATTTGCATAAATTAACACTTCTGTATCAAGCAACTTACGACTGCTTGACAAGCTGAAAGGTGAACCCAACCAGTATTTTAATCTTTGGTTAACAAATTAATTAAATTGAATGAATATTGCAAAAAAGTGGTTTTTGAGCAAATTATGCTGTATTTGGTGCAGCGCCCCCTTAAACGCGGGAAATCAAGTTCCAAACTTTGCCTTAGTGAACCTCAGGCCGTTTTCAGATATATCCATGCGTGGCACTGAGTGTGAGTTGGGCGTGTACAGATATATACGGGCATGGCATTTTAAGAGTCAACTGTAAGGAAATGTATGATTGCTTAGGCCTGCATACTCAATATGATTTTCAATAATCAATGCCCATGGACTTTTGAAAATATTTTGACAATGACTGTGCAGAATTTGATAAAATTTCATGTGTATCATTAATGTATCAAGAATGACTTCAGTTAACTTTGTTCAGATAAACTTACACATACAACAATTTTAGGCCAATTTTCTAAATTACCAGGCTGATAACTTTCAAATTTGGTATATTGAATGGCAGGGATGACTCAGATGTGTACAAGTAAATGTATTTAAGTAAACGATTTTGGTCAGAATATCAACTGATCTGAAACAATTGTTTAATAGCTTTTAAATCTGGTTTGTTCTGTACTAACTATGATCTCATATAAACCTTCAAACTAGTATAATTGTCATTTTTAGCTGACATTTTGTCATATATATGTGACAATGGGATCTTATCTGATTGGTGGAAAAAGCCACATATATATATATATATATATATATATATATATATGTGTGTGTGTGTGTGTGTGTGTGTGTGTGTGTGTGATTGTTTGCTTATTGAAAACCAGATATGAACTGTAAATGCTCACGTGTTTCATTATATATTGCAGTTATGTGTAAATTTGAACCTTTGCCACATGTTTGCAACTTTATTGAAAGTATTATGATCAACATAATGAACAATATTCACCACCGATTAATTCTAAAAGGTCATGAAGTATACAAATATGTAATTAGATGAAATGAAAATATTAAAGTTCTTTGACTGCTGTCATTGTATCACCACTTTATATAGCAAGTGTAATTACCTTTGGCCAAGTCCTTCAAGCCATATATGCCAAACTGTGAAAGCTCATTAGATATGCAAATTATAAATAAGCTGACATGAAAATGTGAGATGACTTTCGATATTGTTTTAACCTGGTACAATCATCAATGTAAATAGCATGTTTTGCCAACTTTGATCAAGTGAATGTCAGGGGAAAGATCATCGAAAATGCAAATTAGGAATTGGCTGAAGAAAAATTGCTTAATGACTTTCAATAATGCTGTATCATAGTATCTTTAATGTGTATAGCAATTTTCATCAACTTTGGTCCAGTCAATTCAGATATATATCTCTAATTAGCAAAGTTCATTAAATATGTAAATTAGGAATTGGCTGAAGTAAAAATGCTTAACGATTTTTAACTTTGTTGTATCATAGTGTCTTCAATATATGTAGCAAGTTTTGTCAACTTTGGTCAAGTCAATTCAGATATATATCCCTAATTAGGAAAGTTCATGAAATATGCAAATTAGGAATTGGCTGAAGAGAAAATGCTTAATGACTTTCAAATATATTGTATAATAGTGTCTTTAATGTACATAGCAAGTTTCATCCGTTTTGATCTAGTCAATTCAGATATATATCCCTAATTATACAAATTCCTTTAATATGCAAATTAGGAATTGGCTGAAGTAAAAATGTCTTTTGACTTTCAATAATGTTATATCACAGTATCTTTGATGTATACAGCAAGTTTCAATAACTAAAATCAAGTTAATTCAGATATATATCCCTAATTAGGAAAGTTTATTAAATATGCAAATTCGGAATTGGCTGAAGTAAAAATGCTTAATGACTTTCAAGAATGTTGTATCATAGTAGCTTCAATATATGTAGCAAGTTTCATCAACAATGGTCCAGTCAATTCAAATATATATCCCTAATTAGCAAAGTTCATTAAATATGCAAATTGGGAATTGGCTGAAGTTAAAATGCTTAATGACTTTCAATAATGTTAAATCATAGTATCTTCAATATACATACCAAGTTTGGTCAATTTTGATCCAGTCAAATCAGATATATATCCCTGAATAGGAAAGTTCATTAAATATGCAAATTAGCAACTATCTTTCATGTCTTCCCTTAATGCTTCCCACTGCTGATATATCTTGGTGTGATCAACATTTGTAGCAAATCTCATCAAATTGTGTGTAGTTATTTTTAATGTATATCCATTTTTTCCAAAATCATTAATTATGCAAATGAGTAAAAAGTATGCAAGCCACACCCACCAAAAACTAATCAGTTCTTGCCATTTGCTAACTGAATATATGTACCAGATTTGATTCTGATCTGACTAGCTGTTTTTGAGATATCGGACCAACAGACAGACAGACAGACAGACAGACAGACAGACAGACGGACACACAGACAGACAGACATCGCTGCGACATATGCTCACGTGTGTAAACACGTGAGCAAATAAATAGTATGGGGGTAGTTTTCTCTGATCAACTACAGTACATGCTTAACTTGTGAACTTTTGCCTCTCCCTCAACAGTTGGACTGCAGTCATGTTTTCCATTTACACTGTTGCTGTTACATTCTAGAGAAACGTTGGGTTGGACCCCGAATTACATTTGGATTTTCACAATGTCCTATATGTAAGGTGAGTATGTTTTGACTGCCATAGATGGTATAAAAATAAACCTTTGAGGTAAGTGGATAAGTCTTCGGAGAGAGAGACTCAAATTTTGGGTCAAGTTTTAGTATTTTTATATTTTTTTCCAGTTTTAAACCTCTGAAACATGTTTTTATTGGTGAAAAGTGTGTGGTCTTATCATAGAGAAGTGTGTGGCCTTATTGTAGTGATAAATAGCTGAAATTTTCCAACTATTAGCTACAGTGTGTCAATACTTTCCTCTTGTCTTAACAGTCAGGGATCACTAGCCATAATATCTTGACAAACATATTAGATGACGGGATGGACACATTTAATTGTATGGCTTCTTTACGCAGCTATGAGAAAACAATAAGGTTAAATATTCCCCTTTCATTGAATAAATTCTAAATTGTTAAGAGTTTTGAAATCCTTTTTGTGTCGCATTAACCATTGCACCATGTTTGTGTGTATGGGGGGGGGGGGGGTTAATGCATGAATATGCTACATAGAATATATCTCACTGAGTTTTCTTCAAACAGTGATGAATTTTGCATATGCAAATTGTGGGACTAATTTGTCCCCACGTACACTGTTGGGGGGGATACAGTGTCTTCATTCGACGACTTATATATTTGGTCAAGTCCGTGCTTGTGTGCTTCCGTCCATCCATTCACGCAGATATCTCAGAGATGGTTGGAGTGATTTCATTCAAACTTGTACAAGGATTACTTCATATGTCATACATAGGCACATCAATTTGTTTTGTGATACGATCCAATATGGCTGCCGTGCGGCCATTTTGTTATGATTTTTTCATGTTCTTAGCCCTAACTCGGGCATGTCTCAACCAATTTTATTCAAAGTTGGTACATGGACATTGACGATAAGATTGAATATTGCGGCGTGGCGGCCACTTGTGTTACAATGTCTTTCATGTCCAGAGACATGACTCTGGCATGTCTCAACTGATTTTTTGCTCACGTGTTAACACACGTGAGCATATGTCGCAGCGATGTCTGTCTGTCTGTCTGTCTGTCTGTCTGTTCTGTCTGTCTGTTGGTCTGATATCTCAAAAACGGCTGATCAGATCAGAATCATATCGGTACATAGATCCAGTCAGCAAATGGCAAGAACTGATTAGTTTTTGGTGGGTGTGGCTTGCTTGCTTTTTGCTCATTTGTATAATTAATGATTTTAGAAAAAATTGATATACATTAAAAACGACTGCACAAAATTTGATGAGATTTGCTACAAATGTTGATCACACCAAGATATATCAGCAGTTGGAACCATTAAGGGGTGACATGAAAGATAGTAGCTAATTTGCATATTTAATGAACTTTCCTAATTAGGTATATATATCTGATTTGACTTGATCAAAATTGACCAAATTTGGTATGTATATTGAAGATACTATGATTTAACATTATTGAAAGTCATTAAGCATTTTAACTTCAGCCGATTCCCAATTTGCATATTTAATGAACTTTGCTAATTAGGGATATATATTTGAATTGACTGGACCAAAGTTGATGAACTTGCTACTTGTATTGAAGCTACTATGATACAACATTCTTGAAAGTCATTAAGCATTTTTACTTCAGCCAATTCTGAATTTGCATATTTAATTAACTTTCCTAATTAGGCATATTATCTGAATTGACTTGACCAAAGTTGACATAACTTGCTACGTATATTGAAGACACTATGATACAACATTATTGAAAATCATTAAGCATTTTTACTTCAGCCAATTCCAAAGTTACATATCTAATGAACTCTGCTAATTAAGGATATATATCTGAATGGACTGGACCAAAGATGATGAAACATACATTAAAGATACTATGATACAACATTTTTGAAAGTCATTAATCATTTTTCTCCAGGCAATTCCTAATTTGCATTTTCAATGATCTTTTCTAATTACGGCTATATACTTGGATTCACTTGATCAAAGTTGGCAAAACATGCTATGTACATTGATGATTATAGCAGGTTAAAACAATATCGAAAGTCATTTCACATTTTCATTTCAATTTGCATATCTAATGAGCTTTCACAGTTTGGCATATATGGCTTGAAGGACTTGGCCAAAGGTAATTACACTTGCTATTAAAAGTAGTGATACAACGACAGCAGTCAAAGAACTTCAATATTTTTATTTCAGCTAATTACATATTTGTACTTCATGATCTTTTAGAATTAATCGGCAGTGAACGTTGTTCATTATGTTGATCACAATACTTTCAATGAAGTTGCAAACATGTGGCAAAGGTTCAAATTTACACATAACTGCAATACGTAATGAAACACGTGAGCATTTTCAGTTCATATCTGGTATTCAAAGTTGGTTCGAGGACATTGACCTATGTCATACATATGCACATGGATTTGTTTCATTATATAATTCAATACGTCCTCGTGGCGGCCATTTGTTACTTTTTTTCATGTCCAGAGCCATGCCTCAGGAAAGTCTCAACCAATTTTATTCAAAGTTGGTACAAGGACATTGAGTTACCGGTATGTCATACATACCCTTACGAAAGATCAAAATTTGCCACAAGTTTGCATTCCTTATTTGTTACAAACTTGATACAAATTCTGACATCCAAACAAGCACCAATCTTGCTAGTCAGTTATATACACTTTGATTCAAACATAGGCTAAGTTTGCAGCAAGTATGTGTGGAGAGTGTGATGAACATTGCACCAAGTTTGTACAGAGAATGTAGAGGTCATTTTGTTTTTGTTTGTATTGAGTGTGCACCAAGCTTGGAGATGGGGGGGGGGGGGGGGGGGGGATTCAATATCGTGGGCATGGTATCTGTTGCCTTAGCAACAGCAGACATATACTGTTGCCCTGGTTACATTTCAGGGGATTTAGATGATTGTAATTCCTGACAGCGTCTTTTCAAAGTAATGCTCACACAACATGTGGTACATGACATCATCGTGCTGCTACTCCCCATTGTATTGTATACAAATGATAATTTCTAAACTGGCTATAAATGTACACTCTTTAGATATGTTTCTCTTGTGAGCAGCAGATTCTAAAATTCACCTTAGAGTCATGTATCCAGATGTTAGGTTGAACATCTTTGAAAAAGTCGAGAGGATATTACTACATCCAACACGCACTCACCCTACGACACATTCAACTATACTACACTGTAAAAAGAAAAAACTTCTCACACAATAAATTTTGTTAACTAAAAAACACAATATATTACTGCAGAATAAAACTATCTCTACTACCGTATTCCTCCGATTCTAAGACCCCGCCCGTTTATAAGACCCCCAGGATTATTTTATCAATTCGTAATTAGCTGTTAGTTCGTTTATAAGACCCCCCAGGGAGGTACACCCGAATTTTGACTGGAACAATAGAGCCATTGTCATGTAATGGGACCAGAATATACAATAAAAATACAATCTTTGTACTTTATACATAAAATGAGCTGTAAAATATATTCTTTTTGGCATATATGTACAGTACACTCTAATTCAAAACATTCCCTGACAATGGAATTTAGATTGAAAAATGGTAAATTCTGTCTCTTTAAAGAAGATCATACAGATCACAATTTTTTTAAATGTGTACCAAATAGAAACTGAGTGGTGAAAAAATATTAAAGTCTCATAGATAGTTAACTATGAAAAACTTATTCAAAAATTTTGTAATTTTTGTGACATATATACTTTTGTTGAAGAATAAAATTCACTAAACATTTCAAAATACCTTTCCGATGGAATGTACATGGAAAACATAAGAGTTTTAACTTAATGTTGTATTATTACATGTTCAAATCAAAACGCAAAATCATCGAAAAACATTGTCCAGAGCTACAAAAAAAATAAAAACTTCATGGGATGACCTTGACTTAACAGCGATATTTGAACACACTTAGTGTTCAGTCCAACTTCAAAAAGCAAACAACTAAACACAACCACATTCCACATCACTTGGATGATAGATTAGTTCCGCCGAGTCCAAAATATTGCTTCCACCGTAAGATACTGACAACTGTGACGAAAATAACTCTGCCATGTCCGATTTGTCCAATGCACAGCATGCAGTGGAGTTTCTATCATAAGAACCAATGCAATGATCGATAGGGACAGTCTCACTTCTTGTCATCATGATGTTCTCAATGAACAGTGGTTGGTTTGAAATGGTCCTCTGTGGCATGGAAAGTGTCAAAGCAGCAAACTCTAGCTTGAAACTTAACTGAAATCCCGCGGAATTGTCCAAGGTCATTTGAGTGTATAACGGACATCCATGATCCACTGAATGTGTTTAACTTACATAAACTCTCGGTGTCGAACGGAGGCAATGTGTCCTTCATCAAACAACAATTGTACTCCCAAATCTCTTCTTTGTTCCCTTAATCGTCCGATGACAGAAATAGTCTACAATTTCTCCCCAAAACGGCAGGTAAAACGTTGTAAATTTGACTGCTGAAGCAGTGCATGATCCATGACTTGCTATGGTGCAGTGGAATTCAAATGCTGGTGTTGGCCAAATTAGCCAATCAAGTGTTTCTCTTCACGACATGTGATCTTGTAAGGTCGAAGTTCAAATATATAATAGGCTGTGTGACCTGTGACCTCGATGCTCTCATTTATCTGAAACGTCAGTTTCTCGAGAAATGGGAGAGTATATTACTTTTTTACCAACTTTTATGCACTTGAAATCAATCATTTGAAGACATTTGGTGTCAGCTGGGATCCATGGTCTTTGGACATGTGTAATAATGCAAGTAATCATTGATAGCCGTGGCAATGACTTTTCCCTGCTCTGAGCGTACTGGTATGACAGTGTGAATGTTTTGGCGGACACATGACAGGTACTTTCAGTGGTTACGACTAGTGAACGGAACAAAAAAGTCTTTAAATGGAATTCGAGTACCATTTTTGGATCCTTATCATTTAAAATATGTCCAAGGAAATTGGTTGAAAAATGGCAGCTTAGTTGACTTTTGATGTTTTTCATTCATGATGTTGCAATGGTTTGATATGGAGGTAGCTACCTCAATGGTTTTATAAATTTGTGCATTCCACGCGTAACCTAATTCATATGTGTTTAACAACCGAGAGTATTTAAAAAATTTTAAATAAAAAAGAATTAATTTGTCATTTTGTACAATGAACACAGGGTACGTAGTTCGATCATTGTTTCAATTCTGTGACAAAACAGTGCCACGTGGGACAGCTAAAAAATCTGAAGTTCGTACCAAACTTGATTTGTATTTCACATATATCTACAAGCTTGGTACAAATGTCACAACTACCATGGTGAAAATCCCATAGTGTGTACCAAACTAGTACAAACTTGGTGCATATTTCACATGTTCAATTAAAGTGTGTATCAAATTTGTAACATATATGTACTAATATGTAGCAAGTTTTGATCTTTCGTACGGGCAGGCTCATTGATTTTTTAGATTGTCGGATCAAATATGGCTGTGTGGCAGCCATTATATTATTATTTTTCATGTTCGCTACTATAACTCAGACATGTATCAACCAATTTTATTCAAAGTTGGTACAAGGACATTGACCTATGCCATCAATATTCATGTCAATTGGTTTCACAATCAGATACAATATGGCGCGGTGGCCATTTTGCTATGGTTTTTTTATGGCCAGAGCCATAACTTGGACATGTATCAACCAATTTTATTCAAAGTTGGTACGAGGACATTGATCTATGTCATAAATATGCATGTTTATTAGTTTCACAATCCAATGCAATATAATGGCTGCCTGGTGGCCATTTTGTTATTTTTTTTATGTACAGAGCCATAACTCAGACATATTTCCAGCAATATCATTCAAAGTTGGCACAAGGACATTGACCTATATTATACATATGCTCGTCAATTTGTTTCACATCATGTAGCAGTGTCATGTCAATTATTGAAGTTTCGTAATTAGGCTGATATGTCAAGAAATAGTGCATCAAATTTCATGAAACTTGGTACAAATGTTAAGCTCACATTGCTTTAACAGTGAATAAAGACATTTATCAGTGTCTAGTTCATATTAATTTATAATTACATATCTAATGAACATTCCTATTTAGAGTGATATATCTACAAATACAGCGTCAAATTTGATGAAACTTGATACAGATGTTGACCTCATAGTGTTGTAAATACTGCATCAAACTTTATGAAATATGGTATCGGTGATAATCTGTTAGTGTTAGGATAGTATGCAAAAAATGTTTTGCAACATCTTGTCGATTAATTCCTAGTTGACTCATTCAATGACCTTTAGGATGGTGGCCTACATTGGTTTTATGTTTTCATCACCATGGAACTCATTCTTGGCCATTGAGCACCATCTGTATCAAAGTATTTTTATCACAGACCTAATTAATGAAGAGGACTCTATCCTCTCTGAGGACTTGTAATCAAAGTACCCATTGACAAGTGGGGACTGTGTAATCAACGATGACTTGTTTACGTTGTAAACGTTTCAGTTTGTATTTGAATTTGTTTTATCAATATGAAGTTGACAGTGTTTGTACTTTTGTCGCCGTCATGTAATTTTTGGTATGAAAGGCGCCTTTGATCGACTGAAGAATGATGGCCTCCGTAGGCTATAGTCACAGGGTACTGGCAAATCTATTTCTTTGGTGGCAGACGTATCAGTTGTACCGAGGGAGGCAATCCAACGGCCCTTACTAGATCAGGGCCACGCTTAGTATGCACATGCGCATAGAACAAGTTAACGTTGTTTTGCAATGACTGAATGTCAGTTGAAGAATCACACTGATGCCATCTTGTTTCGCAGTCTGGTCTGATTTTTTATGTTTTAAACTTTTTGGCGTGTATTTGATGATGTCTGGTAAATATGAAGTTGACAGTGATGGTACTTTTGTTGCTGTCGTGTGTTTTTTGGCATGAAAGGCTCCTTCATTCGACTGAAGAATGATGGCCTCCGTACATGGTACTCACTCGGTACCGGCGAATCCATTTCTTTGGCGGCAGACATATCAGTTCTACTGAGGAAGGCAATCCAATGGCCCTCAGTATAGAGCTAGGTCGGAGTGAGGCCATGCTTAGTATGCGCATGCGCGTATAACTAGTTAGTGTCGTTCTGCTGTTGAAGATGTGCTGTCCTTTCGACGCAGAAAATTTTTGAATTTTCTGTTGCTTATTTTAGGTAATTTTGTCAGTTGTGTGTTGATTTTGACATCATTGTTGACTTCAATCACTAAAGACAGTGTGTGCTTATATGTTGATCGATTTACCTGGGAAGTACGTGCATTTCAAAATTATGGCATGATCGACATGGCAATTTGGCATGATCGGCATGATCATACATGATCCAAGATTGCACTTTAGCTCTTTCACGATAAGTAATGTTGTTTGTTTCACTGTTGTTACCTATATTTCCACTATTATATAAAAAGACCATCAGAATTTCCTCGTGGTTACTTGAAATCATGCACTGGCATGCATGTAATTGTCAACATTTATGCTTGAATCATAGACAGTAGAGCCCCCTACTGTCTATGCTTGAATGTAGTAAACTCTCATACTATGAATACATTGACTGCATAGTACATACCGTATGTGTGCAAGTCACTCCGTATCATATCAAACAAAACATTTTAGTAATGCGACGTTTGAGCTGCCCAAAGCCAGAATTTACAGTTAACGTGGCAATATCTTACATGTAAAAGTCAGTTCTACTGTGAATAAAATGCAAGCTCTGTTGTAAACTATCATGAATAACACCATATTATAAATATTTTGTACCTATCACTGTATCAGAAAATCAGAAGGAAACAAACCAGTCAGAGAAACTATTGTCAGAATGATGCTGTCCAATTTTAATATTTGTTTCTTGGCACACACCAGATACTTATGACTGTCAGACAACATTTCCATATCATTTTATATTCAGTTTTTATCATATACTTTGCTTTTCACCATATTGTATGTTCTCCACTGCATTACATTATTCAAAATGAAATTTTGTTTTTGCCCATACACACTTCAGGGGTAAGCTTATTTAGTCTCACAGATTAAGATGCACTGTTGACTTACAGTCTCCAAACTTGTTTTCATTGAACATGTATTGTAGATACGGTAGATGTACACTCCACATACTAAGTACATTTTGTGGTGAGTGTATCAAGCAAATGTTTTTTAGTCAAGGGCCCAAATTTATTTTCTATTCAATGGACAACAGATAAATGTGTAATCAATGCCAACAATCCAGTTTAAGTAAAATTTGGTTTAGATTAGCCATTGTCCATTATCGTAAAATAGTTTGTTGCTAATTTTTTCTCCCCTTCTGCATTATGTGAGGGAGTTCACCATTTCCTGTTTTAGATGTTGTTGATCCTATTGAGTTCCATGTCTTAATTCACTTCCACACACGTCAAAGCTGTTGATACTGAGATTGAACTTATGCTGGAGCTGTAACCAACCAGATCAAATAACTTTCATTTATGTCCAAAAAATTTGACTTTTTGACAAACTTAACATTTATGGCAAATAATAAACACTAAAGGACGTATACAGGATGTCGGTGCCCCCCGGGCCCCATGTTATAGGATTACACCCCTATGAACAATAATCAACCATGTTGGTCACATATTTTGAGCTAGTTTCACCCATCTTACCAAATACGACAGCTACAGCTACGGTATTTTGGTTGCATAAGCCACCGCATACAGACATTCCAGATCCCATACTGCTAAATATCCATCTCATTATCAGAAGAATAAACAATTTCTTAGAGGACAAAGCATTGCATGTGTGTTAATCATTAACCTTGGCCATCTTCTCTTTCACAGATCAATATAGAGCATGGTGTCCTTAGGGATTTGCTCTCTGCCATACGAGCCTTAGAGGAAGATGTCCAAAGGAAAGCTGTTATGAGATTAGAATATGAAGGATTACATAAGTGTGAAGCGATAACCACTCCTGGTGCTAGATTTTACAATGATCCGACAGGATTTGCTATGAACAGATATGCTTACTATGTCTGTTTTAAGTGTAAAAAGGTAGGTTTGTAATATCACGACAAAGAGCACTCTCTCTCTCTCTCTCTCTCTCTCTTCAAAGAGATTTCTGTATCAAATCAACCCAGGCTAGATGATTTGAGGTTGAAGAATAAGTGTATAACATAAAAGTATACATATCATGATCACTTTTATTATGATGCAAAAATTGCTGCAAGCAAACACTTTCTACTTTAAATTTTTATACATTTCTGTGTCTATTGACAGAACTCAAATTATTTCAGAAGTAAAAAGCATTGAACTGCACAATCTATCACTGAATTGAAATATGTCATTTACATTGATTTTCCCTGTGGAAATGCGTCATTTACGTTGACTTGCAAAAATCAAATTAGCATTTGTTAGAGTAATTTCTTGGAGGGTGTGAGGTGGAAGGTATATTTGTTGGATTTTCATCATAACTATTGTTGATATGTTGTCAGGCATACTATGGTGGGGAAGCTCGTTGTGATCAAGAAGCTGACATTGCAGATGAATATGATCCTACAGAACTAGTTTGTGGAGCATGCTCAGACATCTCAAGGGCACAGGTAATTGAATATTCTGATTGGGCTAGTCATGCCCAGCAGTGTACAGCAGTGGTAGGTCCGGTCACAGATGTTCATATGTCATCAACCTTACAAACTAACATCGAGTTATTTTGCACACCAACTTGGTTTTCAAGCAGTATCTTATGGAGCATGCAGCTACTTTTGAAAAATAATTTTGTTATTATATTAAGGTGAACACTGAGTTATTGACTGGTACGAGTGAGAAATTCATACTCTTCCAAATTCAGTTGAAGTTTACAAACTTGTTTGAAGAGGGAACTCACAGAAATTTTGCATTGAGGTTGTCAAATAGACATGGAGTTGATCTATGTAAAGTTAATTTTATATTCTCAAACCTATATTAATAAAAAACACCAAAACAAGGGGAAAAAATATGCCATAATATTTGGCAACCATTTCTATCAGCCGAGCTTATCTTTGAAGGCCAACCAATGTTTACAATTGTTTACAATTGGCATTGAGGTGAAATCTGTATTTTTAACTTTTATTTTTATAAAGTGATCAGTTTACGTCGAGGTTTACATTGTGCGTCTCTTTCCTATATGTTGTACATGAACATTTTTCGTGTTTTACCGGGTCCATCATGCGATGTCATCTTACCGTGGGCATGTACTTCGTCAATTTCCCATCTAACCAACAGTGTTTCCTTGATTGAAATTCAAAGTTGCTAAATTTCTAATTTCTTTTAAAGAAACCGATTTGACAACCGATTTAAAGTAGATGCATGTTCTTAGAGTGACACTGAGGAATAGATAGTTGTGTAAATAACCAATGGTACCGGCGTGTATTTTATTGGCTGTGCACTGATGTAGTTTCTATAAATGTTGCTAAAACTTCCAGGCTTGGACTTTTTTATCCGACATGTCGTAGCAAAATTCTCTGAGAACTAATACAGACAAGGTTTGGGTTGTCTGACAGTTTCAGTGTATCAGCTGATTATCAAGTTGAAATAAAGCATGGATAGTCGCTGCTGCTGGTGTGCAACGTGGCGGGGAATCTATGTTACAAACATTCTTCAACTGTCATTCATAACCTCTACAGCTGTCGTCGATACCTTTTGTGTTTTTAGCTCACATTTGGTTATACCAATGTGAGTTTATCGTATAAGCTGAAGTCGATGGCGTCTGTATGTATGTGTGTATGTATGTATGTATGTATGTATGTATGTATGTACAGTATGTCCGTCAACATCAAAAACACGCAAACCGCTGCACATTTCAGCTTGGTATTTGGTGTGTGGATGCATCCTGGGCTATAGATGGGATTTTTTTCAAATGAAGTCTGCATTGCCAAAATTATGCAAATGAGCTTACAAAATGTGAAAATGGTCAAGAATTAATATCTGGAGAACCGCTGTTTTGATTGCTTTGAAAATTTGTGTGCAAGTACCTTAGGTGAACCTTATACAGTTTTATGAATATTGTGAAGATATCCTTAATTTTGTATTTTTACTGAATTTTTTGGTGATTTTTCTCATTTTCAGTAAAAATTCTACTTCTCTGAAACCGCCAGCCCAATTGCTCTCAAATTTGGGTTGGATCTTTGCGAGGGTGTTACGCTTCTAATTTGGTGAAATTATGACAAAATTGGGAAAATTACTATTTTGGAGCAATTTTGTCATTTTTGGTCAAAAAATCTTTAACAGTATTTTCTTTTTAAAACCCCTGGACAGACAGTTTTTATATTTGGTACACAGACGTACAGAGATGACAATAGTTAGATATGTGGAAATTGTCCTAAAATATACAAATTTGTACTTTTAAGACAATATTGTCATTTTTGGTCAAGAAAAACTTGTTCTCAAAATTACTTGTTTGATAGCTTTGTAATGTGGTATTAAGTCCCGAGGGATGTTATTAGATAAATTTTCTGCTCAAAGTGTTGGGAAACCCCCAAATTTGTATACTTTAGGTAATTTTCTCAGTTTGTGACCTTAAATGACCTACACCAACCCAGGATATGTTTTGAGACAGTTTTGAAGGCTGTGAACATAATTTTGTCATATTTGGTATCAATTTGTAGGAAAATTTGATCCAGAAAACAAAGCTTAGGTGAATTTTTTCATTGTAGACCAATTTTTGCAACTTTTCTATGTAAGACATACAAGAACTGATGAGAAGTTTCGATCCAGGATAATTCCAGATGTTCTAATCACCGCCCACAGTGGAAGGCATTTCACCACCTGTAACTAACTTAAGTGAGTTTACATTAGAATGATAACACTCATGGCATTAATTAAAAATCCCCAAGGTTGTAAATATATTTCCTGTCATCTGGCGTTCTGTAATACCAAGGGATGGAACATTTGATATTCAGAAGGGTAGGGTCTAGAAGATTGATGAGGTAGCATTACTTTTTTACCAGATCCCTTGTACATTTTTTACCCACTCCCACCTTTTCTTCTTATCAAACCTTCTGTCTATTTTTTGTTGTTGACATTTGCTTATTAATGTATTTAGGATGTGCTTGTCCCATTGCTGTAGAAGTTGATATGCATGTTCCTAAAGATGACCTCCAGTACCTAAGTTGGAGACCTTATTTGCTTTTGTTATTCTTGTTTTTCCTGGTTTAAATATTTCTCGAATGGACCAATTCAAACCGAATGTGAGCACACTGTCCTTGACGGTATTTTTGAAGAATATAGTAAACTGTAGATAAAGCCAGACCTTCTTTCTTGGCTGTATTATATGAAAACCTCTCCTCGGAGGCAAAGACGACTCGGATGTCGTCTTGTATACCCTGTCCGAGTCTTGGCCTTTACATAAGCAGTCATACATGTAGTTCAGTCACATTTATTTGCATGCGTCATACAGATGATATCATTATTTATAGGGGTATCCGATTGAAGTGGGCACATACTAGAGTAATCTCAAGAAACGTACAATGAAAAAGGACAGTCTAAATGACCAGACATGAACTGAAAATGCTCACTTGTTTCACTATATATTGCTTCATTATATATTGCAGTTGTCTGTGAATTTCAATTTTTGCCATGTTTTGCCAACATGGGTCAAATAAATCCAGGTATATCCCAAATTAGGAAAGTTATTAAATATTCAAATTAGGTATTAGCTGCAGTAAAAAATCCAAAATTACTTTCAATAATGTTTTATCATAGTATATGTACATAGGGTGTTTCGTCAAGTTTGGTCAAGGCAATCAAGATATATATCCCTAATTAGGAAAGTTCATTAAATATGCAAATTGGTAATTGGCTGAAGTAAAAAATGTTTAACGACTTTCAATAATGTTATATCATAGTATCCTCAATGTACATAGCAAGTTTGGTCAAGTTTGGTTGAGGCAATCAAGATATATTAGGAAAGTCTTTAAATATGCAAATTAGGAATTGGCTTAAGTTAAAATGCTTTCAGTTATGTTAAATCACTGTATCTTTAACATACATGCATTTAACATACATTCTAGTCAAACCTGAGCATTCATACCGACTAATGGGGACACAGCATTTCCAAACAAAAACACAGTTAAGGAAAGGTGATCACTTATTTTTTAAAGATGAAGAAAATGCTTAAAATTTTGGTTGTGTTAGTCAGTCGAAATATTGATAAAATCATAGTCTCGATGCTATATAGCATCCATTCATTGATATTTACAGACTAAATCGACAACAAAGGGTACATAGAATTTATAACACAAGGTACGCGGTACGAATGTGTATATCTTAAACAATGGGCGAGTTGGTTTCGGGCGCGTTGATTCTGGGCAGGTTAAAGTTGGAGAAAGTGCGAGTTAATTATCATTTGTGCAAAACGGTCATCAAAACTTCAGGAAAATAGGAAATCAATGAAATTTACTGCAGCAATCCAACAAAGGCATGGACCCCATGGTGATACACATAGGCAAAAGCAATTTTTTAACTTTATTGGTAGAAAGTCAATGCTTTACTTGGGTAATTACCATTGGTCATGCAAAATGAACAGCCTCTGCTTTACGAGACATCTAGCAGTGTTTTGATAAACAAAATGAAAGATGATCTGCTAAACTTCACGCTCGTAGCAATACCCTTGTTGGTTAATTATTTGGTGATATAGGGATATTCCCAGCAGTCTCCCCACATATATAGGGACTTTGGTGTTCCAAGTTTTATCGCGCCAGCAATAACTGTCATGCAGGAATGTAAAAGTGTGTATACAGCCTTCGTGTAGCCTTTGTGTTAGCATAGGTTTCATCAGCATATGGCTTAGTCAATAGCTCAGCATTCTCCTTCACAAAGAATGCACCTTAGGGGCAGATACTCAGACTTTCAAATTTTTACATTGTTTTTCTGGTCAACCACTTGTGACACAATACTGGAAATTTCTCATGATTCATCATGATTTGTACCATCAGACCAGCAAGTCTTACAGTTTTAAGGTCAATGCTACCTTCAAGGGACCAAAGTCGGCCATTTTCTGCAAATTTTTCGATGGCAAAAATCCCCAATCAAGTCAATAGCGACCCAAGTAGTGACCATAGATGGCTTCAAGGATATGTAAGACTGCCTTCCTGCTTTTTACGGCAATGTTCAATGTCTGTCTGGGGTGTGGAAGAGTGCATGAGTGGCCTGTGACCTTCATAGAAACTTCATCACAATGGATAACGAGGAGCACACGCCAAAACAAACTACTGTAAAATAGTGAAACTTAAAACGGCATTTGCTTGTAAGTTTAACCATCGAATCCCATGGACTGTGAAACAGAATTAAAACCATAGACCCAATAGTGTCTCCTATCAAACAAATTCATGAAAAATTGCCGACTTTGTCCCTTATATATAACTAAATCCAAAACTTTTGAATTTCTTTATTTTAGATGTGTCCAAAGCATGGGACTGACTATTTGGAATACAAGTGCCGATATTGTTGTTCCGTAGCTGTATTCTTCTGTTTTGGTACCACTCACTTCTGCAACTCTTGTCATGATGACTTCCAAAGAGTTACCAGTGTTGCTAAAGCTGACCTACCTCACTGTCCAGCAGGTCAGTTCATTTACAATATTGTTATTGACTTCCTTACCAACCTACTTTGTCTGTGCGTGTCTTTGTTTGTTTGTTTGATTGACAAGATAATAGACCGAAAGGCCCATATCAGCAACTAATACACAGAGAATGTGATAACCCAAAGTGTGAAATAAATTGCCTTAGAGTTTGTAATATTTTGGGGACCATGGCATGTTGTAATCCTTAAATAATGAGTTATTACTGAGGAAAAAATAGAACTAGAAAGTCCTGGGGCAATGATGTGAACAAAATTCAAAACCAAGACTTTCCATCATCACTGCAGCTTTTAACTGAATTATTACTTTTTAACAATTCTACCATTTTGTATAACAACTTGGTGGTTAACACTTGTAGAGGAATATTTAAGAAATAGGTGTGACTTGCCCACTGGATGATGGAATAAATAAACCTGTTTCAGGATCAAGGAACAAGATATATTTTCATGTAATACATCTCAAAAAGAATGTGATGAAAAACCAAATATTATCATTCTCTGTGGTGTCTTTTGGCTTCTACCATATCATGGAATAACATTACAAACTACACTCTTGATAGTCCTTGTGGTCAGTCAGACACAATAGAATAATTCAAGAAGAATCACTCATATAATATTGTACAATTTTAGAGATTATGAAAGTGTAAAATCATTTGAATGAGTACAAGTATTAAATGTAATAACAAGGTGACATGGATACTTTCCTTTACAGGTCCACGTGCAAAACGCCTAGATGTTGATGAATGTCCACTTCATGTTGAACATCCTCCAACTGGTGAAGAGTTTGCTTTAGGATGTGGTATTTGTAGAAATGCACACACCTTCTAAAATGTATCACCTTTAATTCCTAAAGTCTGTGTTGAGTAAATTAAACCTTTTCATCCTGTTTTAAAGAAAGGTTCAGCTTTGCTATAGAAAACATTAAAATAGTATTATCACAATTTGATGGGTAAAGAGATATTGATGTGCTACAACACTAGACATTACATAAAAAGTCATCAAAATTAAATATTTACGTTAACTATCAGTGTGAAATTCAAAATGTGTAAATGATTTATTTTGACCATCATACATCAGTAACTGTGATGCCATGCAAAGGTACCTGGAACAGCCTAACATTGCCACCCTTTCCCACTTGTAATGTAATATCATTTATATTCATTGGTTTCAACAACAAAATCAAGGGTGAATAGTGACAAAATGTCAGACTCCTCCGTATGTTACATCATTGAAAAACTTGTATACATCCTCTTCTTCTCTCTGCTTTGACTTGATAATAACAAAAACAATTTAAGATCATGTTAAAGGTACTGCATGCACTGGTGTTTACTCAATCCTAAAGACTTGCAAACTTATGTAGAAGAAATGTAAAATAAATCTTCTATTGTCTGAATGGACATGGTGAGATTTTGTGACCTTGTTTTTACACAAGAAGGGTATGCAATATCTTTGACCATCAATTACTAGTAATGCTCTACACAAATCAGGGTGAAGCTTATTAATTTGCAAGTGTTTAGCTCTTGTTCATTCTCCTCTTTTGCATTCCTTTTAAGTTTTGGCATGGAAGACCATGAATGTGTGTTAACATAATTGTATGCAGTTAAGCTTTAATCCAAACAACGTTAGCCATGGTAGCAACTTTGTTTCCCAGGTTTCCTAACTGTTTTGACATACTTTCATTTTCGAAGACCCTCTGCTTTCTTCACTATGTTAACACTCAACTCTTAAAGATGTGAAGTTGTACTGCCATGATTTTGCAAGAAAATGTTAAATCTAATGATTGTTCTATCAATCATGAAATTCTCAAAAAAGGGATGAATTGTTCACATCTCTTCATGACAACAAGAGGGATGACCTAATCTTTTAGATGGGTTTTTTTCAGAAAAACATTAACAGCAGGAATGGAAATGATGTAGCTACTATTTACATGACAATACTGATCTGTTGTGCTTGATTATTTCATTTTACATCACGTCACAAAATATGCCAAACCTAAACTTATTTACCTGGAGAGTGATTGACTGTCTTTAAATCCTGACATTGAAAACATTGTTATTATATCCATATTTAAATGCATTTCTATACGAGAAAATATCGTTTTATGCACATGTAAAGAAATTATCGTTTTATGCACATGTAATAAGTTCATCATTAACTTCATGAATGCAGTGCAATCATGGATGAACTGATGAACTTAATTTTCTTAAATCAAAAAATTTTGAATTAATACTTTGTTACCGAAGATGTTTTCTAATGGGTAACATTTAAAGCAATTTAATCAGAATTTATATGAGACTCAAAAGATGCTCAATTATACAGGGTTTATTTCAAATTGATACTTCATACAAGTAGTAGACCATAGCATTGGTATGCTCTGTAACCATGGTGATGTGCTTATTGGCAGTGATGTCATTTTATGACTGTACTTCATGATGTCAACTACATGTATTTTGTGAATGCCTGCATTAGACATCAGTTTGTGTCAAGTCAACACTTTAGTTTAATTACTTGATAGAATCCCTCAACTGTCAACTGGTGATAATCTCTTTCCATTAATTATCAACAAATTTGCTCATGGTACTGTAATAAAATGATATATGTCAAATAATATTTAGTCTTTCCTTTGAAAAAATGAAGATGATGTTTTACATATTCAGACAAAAGGTGAATGTCAAATGAATTCTTTGTTCACTGTCGGCCATGGTGTTCAACTGTGTGGGGAAAACATACATTTTGCATGAAGTGTCTATGGAAGTAGTGAAAATGGTGACTTGTTGTGAGACCAAAAGGTTTAAATAATCATCTCATCCGGCAAGTACCATACTTTATCTTTATAAAACCATTGCCATTCATCAAAATTCAAAATTTTTCAAAGATTACAAAAGTGTTTTCAAATTTGGTCAACTGTACATTGTAGAGTATAAAAGTCACAAAAACTCACATGAATCCCTAATCATAGATGATTGACATTGAACAGTAGATACAGCTTGTCATTTTAAGAAATACTCAACATTTTCATTCTGTAGCTGCCAAAGGAGATTTAAATTTACTGCTGGAAGGTATTGAGATTTAAGTGTACTATCATAATCTAGAACTGCAAGTTGTAATATGTGTGCAAGTGGCTTACTCTCTCTGTCAAATTTGTGTCAATAAAATATTATGAACAATAATTCACAGATCATAATGTATTCACAGAGATATGCATTGAATGTGTATCTGAGCAGGTTGTGTAAGGGACACGACGAAACATTTGTCCATGCCAACTGGATCAAAAATATGTTTTTATGAGTGCGATGGGATGCTGATAAAGTGGAAAGATTTTGCAGAAAATTAAGGAGAGTGATTCAATTCTTTTGAACACCAGTCTCTGTCAAGTTCAGATTAACTGCAGAACATATTCATGTGTTTTGATCAAGTACACAGGGTGTGATTGATGGCAATATCAGAATGGATCTCTTAACGTTAGCAATCATATCCCTCAAGGCAAATAAATAATTTACCAGGTCCAAGGAATGAACAGAAAATGGCAATAACAATAATGTCATCTGGAACCTTGTTTAGTCATAGTACTAGGCGTCTGGAAAGGGTAAGCATAACCTGATACCTTGCTACATCTGTCAGGATTTACTCAGAGTGACAAATTCAGTGAAATTCAGTAAAACCACCAAATTACTGTTGTAAGTCAATACCAGGAATAATATAACATCTCCATATCTATCATACAACTTCTTTAAATGATATCACTAATCTCCTTCCTGAGAATCCTTGCCTTGCTAGTGTTAAGTGCTGTAATAAGCTTGTCTCACTCAAATGAGTTATACGCATAATTAATTAGGTATGGGATGTTGTGTTCTTAGGTGCCTCAACCCACCAAATGTGAAGTGTATAGCACTTGTAGTTATTGATTAAAAGGTGCATTTGTTAATTCGAAGTCAAAGGTCATCCTGGTCACATGACATTTGGCAGAAGACTTTGCTCCCATACTCCTCCCTCTCCACCAAAAACCAGATGTCTAGCTTTATTGGCTAGCCCAGAGTAGACATGTGCATATTTAATAAGGTACGGGATGTAGCATTCTTAGGTGCCTCATCCCACCAAGAATGAAGGGTATAGCACTTGTAGTTAGTGATTTAGAAGCATATTCGTTATATCGGGGTCTAAGATCATCCTTGTCATGTTACATTACTTTGTAACATACTGCAAAGCCTAATATTTCTGTATGCAATTTGACTAGGATGAATTTCCCTGACCAATAGTTGCTCAAACTGGCTAAAAGTTTTAGCATTCGGCTAATTCAGTGGCCAACAATTATCTTCCCAAAAGTGAGCCCTGAAATGTGATTCCAGAGAATGTTACCAAAAATTTCAAATATTTTAAAATCAACAGATATTTAAATTTTATTGTCATTTGAATGAAGCTGAATTAATGTACCGGTATCCGTAAGCATACTTGTTCTAAGGGACTGGACATAAATTACAGGGGGGGGGGGGGCGCGCGGTGTATTTTGGGGATGGGTCGCCATTTTTCGCGCAAGCATTTTTGAAGGGTCATAAAATTTTGTGCAAGCCTATGGGGGAGGGTCACCTTTTTTCATGCATCAAAGCTGAAATTGCATGTGCACGTATTGAAGAATATGGAATACTGAAAAAAGAAAAAATACCTCCTGGCACTTTCATTTTCTCCCATTACCATTTTCGGCGTGCCCTTCGGGTGCAAATTTCAGGTATAATAAACAATGTATTGATGATCCAAGCAGCCACATTAATTTAAGTTGCTATGATTTCTACTTATTCAGCTCCTCTATTGTGCATAACTGTCCCCTATAATGACTCTTTCAATAACAATTTGGGAGATCACTTGACATCATTCTCCCATTGACAATACATTGGGTATAGGTCGGTGTCAAACTTTCATTTCGCTGTATGTACATTTTTTTAGGACATTGACAGAATACAAACTATTCAGACTAGAGCATAGTGTCATCAATAACAACTGGAAGCTTCAGGTCGAACAACTTTTGAATAACAATTTAGGATCAGATAACCTATGAGTTATTTGTAGTTTCCTCTTAGCCTACAATGTATAGTGAATCAACATTTTGGTGAAATTCCAAAATCAAATTTCTTGCACAACCATTGACTTGAAACCACTCTAGTCTAATCATGAATATTAATACTAACAATTAGGTGTACATAAATGCACAGGTTTACCTAGTTTTGTATTGGAAAAAATTATTCATAGGGTTTCATCATATAACAATTAGGTGTACATAAATGCACAGGTTTACCTAGTTTTGTATTGGAAAAAATTATTCATAGGGTTTCATCATAGACTGCCATGTATAGTGAATCAACATTTCGGTGAAATTCCAAAATCAAATTTCTTGCACTCACATGGACTTGTAACCACTCTTGTCTAATCAAGAACATAAATATCAATATCAAGCATACATAAATACACAGATTTGCAAAGTTTTGTATTTAAAAAAAATTATTCATAGTTTCGTCATAGACTACAATGTATAATGGATCAATATTTTATGTGAAATTCCAAAAACAAAGTTATTGTACACTGATGCACCTGTTACCACCCTCTTCTAATCAAGCACAATTATAGTCCGGCAGCCAGTGGGATAAACCTTGCTTTGTGGTCTTAAGTTTTTTTCTTGGTGGATTTCGTTTGTCAAGACCACCAAAAAAAAGAATTTAATTACTGGCCCTCTGTCAGCATTGAGCAATTTGAGAAAATTAGCATAATCAAAATGGCCGCCAGCTTATTGCACTTTGTATGAGAAAGAAGACTCAAATGGCTTTATACATGTTGTAACTTTGTTTTCTTGTTTAATCACCAAGCAGTTGCTGACGGAAAACTGGAACATAAATATTTGCATATATTATTTGAACGACATGCTAATTTGCATAATTTCAAGATGGCGGCTAGCTGTAAATATGTCCGGCAGCCAGCTGCCAGTGGGGTAAACCTTGCTTTGTGGTCTTAAGATTTTTCTTGGTTGATTTCGTTTGCCAAGACCACAACAAAAAAGAAGAATAACTACTGGCCTTATGTCAGCATTGAGCAATTTGAGAAAATTAGCATAATCAAAATGGCCGCCAGCTTATTGCACTTTGTATGAGAAAGAAGACTCAAATTGCTTTATACATACTGTAACTTTGTTTTTCTCGTTTAATCACCAAGCAGTTGCTAACGGCAAACTTGAACATAAATGTTAGCATATATTATTTGAATGACATGCTAATTTGCATAATTTCAAGATGGCGGCCAGCTGTAAACAATCGTTGTTAAGCCTTACTCTACATTATTATCATTTACTGTACTTTGTGCAGTTATTTTAACACAGTAGCTTTTACATCAGTTTTAATAGTTGCACGTACATAAACTTCTTTTTCTGTTGCAAATTTAATGTTGATAATCAGACATATAAGCAACCGACTAGTTTAGCCTTCTCCCATTGTCGAGTACTTGTCTGTTTATGGTAAAAAGATATATACTGATGCGGACAGTGTTCTGGTAATTGTGTTTCACTCTCCCAAGAGACTCCGTTATGTTTCTAAGTAAGTTAGTGATCGTTATGCCTTGGCTAAAACCAATCTGAGTTGTGATTTTCTAACCGAAACAATGATTAAGTAAGGTGGAACTTTTTCCTAGCTCGACTATCAATGCATTTGATGTACATTTAAGAAGAAAACGTTGTGATTTACACTACTTTCGAGGTTGACATGGAATCTGCTGACATCACATTGAATCTATGATTAGCCACACTATCAGAAAAAGACTATGGGTTTGGAGTACAATAACTTATAGAAGATATTTCCAAAGTTACTCGGGTTCTCTAAAGGTAAAAAGGGGAAGGCGGCTCAACACACCATACTATATTTGAGGATGTTCAATTTTTTCGTATGTTACTCTTAATATGTGTATTTTTTTTGGGGGGGGGGTTAATTATTTTTTGATGTACTATGACGATTCGTCGTTCGGTCTGTGGTGTCAAAAATCATTTGTGATCCATTTTAACGTGCATTTCGAAACTCTGAAATGTGAGTTCTTCTTCAGTCTCTTAATATTGTTATCCTTATTTTGTTCGTGTATGACCTCCAGAATTACATTTGTTCATTTAGTAACGAAACTATTACTGATATATTTGGATCTGAATCCCATCCAGTGTGAGATTGTATTTTTGTATTGTCTGTGTATGGCCTGTTTTCCTTTGGATGTTGTTGAACTCTCTTGTTCTTTACTTATGTGTTCATTCGGGTTTTTTTTTCTCTTTTTCGTTGATCCTTTGCGTTGATTTTGGCTCTTACTACAAGTAATTCATCTTTTAAGTTTTGTTTCTCTTGTATGCTATTATTGGTTTTTTCATGGAACAAAAGCTGAAGACGTTCATCGCTTTTAATTATTTTCCATTTCATCGTTAGTGCTATTATATCGATTGTTCTAATTTGTGGACTGTATTTGGTTGCGTATGTATATTAGTTTTGTTATTATTGATTTTCCCTAGTTTGAGGTACGATTCGCACTTTGTGTGTCCAACTTCCTTTTTCTGATTGTGCGATTTACGTGGTCTTATAACCTTGTTTTGTTTTGTTTTTGTTTTTTGTTGAAAATTCAACTTTCTTGTCAAAGTCTTGGTTATTATTATATGTTGTTACACGGGCATATCTCAGCAATTTACCTTAATTAAACCAGTAAAAATACCTTTTTGGGTCGCACGAGTTTCTGGCTAGATATTGAAATGGTCAGTTATTTTGGTGTGAGTTTTTGTGTCGAGAATTCTCCCTTTATTGTATCGTTGACTTTGTAAATCATTAATGACACTTTGAGGAGAATACTATATTGTAAATTTGAAAGTTCAGTGTAACTTCTTGATGTTAGCCATAAATTCACATTCAGCTCAGTTTCTGTTCCCGTATAGATCATGAAAACATCATCTCTGAATCGTTTCCAAAAGGAAAGTCTGCTTTTGTGTAGTTTAATGTCCTCAGTTTCAAGGTTGTAGAATGTTGTATCAGCGATTTCCGGCGAAACTGGTGAACCCAGGCTACAGCCACAAATCTGTTGATAGACGTTTCTGTTAAATTCAACCGTGTTATGTTGCAGAAATATTGTTAGTCATTCTTTAGTGGAAACTTCGATCTTTTCTTTATATTTTACAGCTGTAATTGATAGTTGAAACTAAATCAAGTGCGTTTGTGACAGCTTGCTTCAGTTTGTGGAGTATTTGTGTACATCGAGATTACATCCAGAGTGACTAGTAATGCATTATGTTGTATTGTTATCTTGCTTAGTTTGTTGGTAAAGTCCGATGCGTCTTTAATGTACATTGGCTGGTTTTGTACAATCAGCTTTAAGAAATAGTCTATCTTATGTATTCCGATATTTTGTGTGTTGGGCTAGAGCAGCCATAAATAATTTGGACCATGACGACAAATGAATTTTGCTGATGCTGGTGACTTTTTGAATTTTTGGAGTGGATACTGCGTTGGTGTGAATATTATGTGTATTCAAGGGATCATGATATTTGAACGTATCATTTGTCTATTTGTTTATTTTAGTACATGTCCGTGTAGTTTTCTGGTTGTGTTGTCGCTGTCATTTACACGCGCTTTTGTATCGTAATCTCTTTTGGCTTAAAAGTCTGTGACTTCCTTCACGTAATCTGTTTAATTTGATATTCTATTCCATTTCCCCTGTCTTTATCGAATGGTTTTATGGTAATGTTATGGTTCAATTTGATAGTGTTTTAATGGCATTTTTTCTGCCGATATTAGTTTAGATTTGGTTGTATTGAAATTAATTTCGGAATTTTCCAGGAATAAATTTTAAGCTTCTATTCAATGTTATTTCAGGAGTTATCACAATTGGAACTAATTTGGATAATTGGATGGTGACGTAATGTCGATTGAATCTTCAAATGTAATCTAATCCGTTTTCTTTTATATTACACACTTGTTTATGAGTAATTTGCGATACTACAACATTCAGCTATATGGCACCGAACATGTACATTTTTCAGAAATTCGCAAAATATGAAAATCCAATTATCCCAAATTAGTTCCAATCGTGCTGTTTATATTCCGAGAGATATTTTAATACATTAAGTGTTCTCAGGGATTTGTATTTGGTACGCCTGTTTGCGTCTTATTTTTGTTTGTTTCTTTAATTAATTCTTTTCTTTTGCTTCCATTATCAGAGAAGATTTCCTCAATCTGTTAAATTTTCTCTGTGTGTATTTTGAATATGATGGCGGCCTGGCCATCGTATTTCAATGGTTGTTCTTTGGCTGAAAAATTTGGTGGCCCTGAAAAAGAGCCCTTTGGTTTGGTCTGGGGAAGTAGTTTTTTGTACGTAACAACTTATATTTTGAGTTTATGTGTAAGTTGTTATTTGACTTCTTCTTCGAAACGTCCGAGGAGCTTCTTTGCTTGTTGTATTTGGTCTCTTTCTATTAGAGATTGTATTCCTTGTAAGACTGTTGTGGTATTTTCGTTTGCCAGTTATTAGACCGGTTATATTTGTGTTCGGGCACGTGTATAATGTTGAGAGAGCTGTATGAAACACGGAGCCTACTTTACCTAGTTGTAAACTTTTTGCTTCGCCATAGTGTCCCAACACTGTGTCCAAAATTATAGAAGACGAAAATATAAAACATATTACGAGTAACATAGAAAAACACTGAATATCCGCAAAAGAAGTATGGTGTGTGGAACTGCCTTCCCCTTTTCCGCACCAATTCATTTAGCATTCATTGTAGCATTGTTTATAATCTACTTTGGTACAGTTCAAGCTTTCCTATAAAAGTTTGGTTATGTGTTAATTTATGCAAATGAGTATTTAAAAATGAGTATTTAAATTTATTCATCTATGATTACTAACCTTTTTTTTAGTTGAAGCACTAATAGAAATGTGCTTTAACTAGCAGACTTTAACAATATAAAGCCTACTTCTACTGCTTCCAATGGTAATTTGTGATAATTTGTGTTAATTTATGCAAATTAGTATTTAAATATATTCATCTATGAATACTAACCTTTTTTAGTTGAAGCACTAATAGAAATGTGCTTTTACTAGCAGACTTTAACAATATAAAGCCTACTTCTACTGCTTCCAATGGTAATTTGTGATAATTTGGCGGCCATTTTGTTTATGCTAATTATCTAAAATTGCTCAATACTGACGGAGATCCAGTAACTATTTTTTTCACTTTGGTTATCTTGACTAGCAAAATCCGGTTTAAAAAAAACTTAAGACCCTAACGCAAGGTTCGGGACAAAAAGTGGATTTGGCTGCCGGACTATTATGTCAATTATTCAGGGTTCATATCTGCACAAATAGTGCATATTTTTAATTATGAAATTTTTTTTTACAGTTTTGTCATAGACTCCCATGTATAGTGGATCAACATTTTGAGCGAAATTCCAAAATCAAATATCTTGTTCACATGTGCACTTGTAAACAACCCATGCTAATCAAGTATATCTATATCAGTTATTAAACATCTATATATTAACAGATATTGCTAGTTTTATACTGGAAAATACACGTTCGTTGTTTTCTTATAGTCGACTACCATATATAGTGAATCAACATTATCGATGAAATCTAAAAATTACATTTTTTGTACAGGCATGCACTTTTTACCTGCCACTTCAAGCAAAGTACATTTACATGAATTGTCACACACATATGATTTGATATTTTTTGGACAACGCGTTATATCGACCACATTTTGCCTTCCTTTCAGGAAGGCGACTTAAAAAGTATAGAAAGTCAGAAGCAGGTCTTGAACACATTGCGGTTTGTTGGGGGGTTATTGAGTAACAGGGGAGGGTCACTTATTTTCATGCATGGATAAGGGGGAGGGTCACTAATTTTTGTGCATGAACTTTTGAAGGGTCACTATTTTTGACGCAGTGGTGTTTCGAAAAACACCAGCCCACCCCCCTGTAATTTATGTCCAGTCCCTAAATATCGAATAAATTGTAGCATACTAAAATAGTGACACAGGATGAGTAATGCAGTCAAATACCAATCTAATAAGTTCAGCACGGCATCATTGAAAGTGAAGCTGATAAAAATATTGATACTCTTACTTGAGGTGTAGCTGCGACAGAATATTCTGTATAAATATGGTTCGTCACTGAACTTCAGTATAACAGCACAGCTATCAGAAGATACCCTACTGGACAGATGTAAGTTGACCATGTGACGCGGTTTTTCGATGGTATTTTATCATTATTAATTCAGGTAAATCTACTTAGCTCTCGTCCGGTCACCCTATTCACAGAGAGACCACATTATAATGAACAACAACAAAGCTGGCACCCAAAGTAGATGATCAGACACCCTGTGTGTCATGCTGCTACCATGAGAGTCTCTCTTTCTACCTCCATGCTGCCACCATGCCACACACTGATGAAATTGCACGAAATTGAACGACGCCATTCTTCTGTGCAAAGCAAAATTTGATGACGATTTTGCGGTCAATTTTGCGACAGTCCGATTTACCGTAAAACGAAGTTTTGTAAAGCACATACCGAGAAAAAGTGACACGCACTATTTCACCACTCTCTCGAATGTTCGCCTAACTAGTGAAAAATAAACAGCTGCATGTCACGTTAGTTTTCTTTGTGTTCTAAAACGTAAACTGTGATTGGGGTGGCATATTATGGGAGAAGGCTGAAAATGCGTTTCATACCCTGTATATCTAAAACTGGAAGGGAAGAGTGTTGTATAATTTGCGCGACCATTTGTGTTGGAACCCACCAAATAAAAGCCATCTCTTCAAAAGACCAGATATGAACTGAAAATGCTCACGTGTTTCATTATATTGCAGTTATGTGTAAATTTGAACCTTTGCCACATGTTTGCAACTTCATTGAAAGTATTATGATCAACATAATGAACAATATTCACAGCCGATTAACTCTAAAAGATCATGAAGTATACAAATATGTAATTAGCTGAAATAAAAATATTAAAGTTCTGCTGTCATTGTACCACCACTTTATATAGCAAATGTAATTACCTTTAGCCAAGTCCTTCAAGCCATATATGCTGAACTGTGAAAGCTCATTAGATGTGCAAATTATAAATTAGCTGACATGAAAATGTGAAATGACTTTCTATATTGTTTTTAACCTGGTATAATCATCAATGTACATAGCATGTTTTGCCAACATTGATCAAGTAAATCCCAGCTAAGATCCCTAATTGGAAAAGATCATTGAAAATGCAAATTAGGTATTGGCTGAAGAAAAAAATGCTTAATGACTTTCAATAATGTTGTATCAACTTTGGTCCAGTCAATTCAGATATGTATCTCTAATTAGCAAAGTTCATTAAATATGTTAATTAGGAATTGGCTGATGTAAAAATGATTAATGATTTTTGATAATGTTGTATCATAGTATCTCGAATACATGTAGCAAGTTTTGTCAACTTTGGTCAAGTCAATTCAGATATATATCCATAATTATGAAAATTCATTTAATATGCAAATTAGGAATTGGCTGAAGTAAAAATGTCTTTTGACTTTCAATAATATTATATCATAGTATCTTTGATGTATACAGCAAGTTTTAACAACTACAATCAAGTTAATTCAGATATATATCCCTAATTAGGAAAGTTCATTAAATATACAAACAAGGAATTGGCTGAAGTAAAACTGCTTAATGACTTTCAATAATGTTGTATCATAGTATCTTGAATGTATATAGCAAGTTTCATCTACTTTGGTCCAGTCAATTCAAATATATATCCATAATTGGCAAAGTTCATTAAATATGCAAATTAGGAATTGGCTGAAGTCTAAATGCTTAATGACTTTCAATCATGTTAAATCATAGTATCTTCAACACACATACCAAGTTTGGTTAATTTCGATCAAGTCAAATCAGATATATATCCCTAATTAGGAAAGTTCATTAAATATGCAAATAAGCAACTATCTTCCATGTCACCCCTTAATGGTTCCCACTGCTGATATATCTTGGTGTGATCAACATTTGTAGCAAGTCTCATCAAATTATGTGCAGCTGTTTATGCTCAAGTGTTCACACACGTGAGCATATGTCGCAGCGATGTCTGTCTGTCTGTCTGTCTGTCTGTTGGTCTGATATCTCAAAAACGGCTGATTCGATCAGAATCAAATCTGGTACATAGATGGAGTTTGCAAATGGCAAGAACTGATTAGTTTTTGGTGGGTGTGGCTTGCATACTTTTTGCTCATTTGCATAATTAATGATTTTAGAAAAAAACGGATATACATTAAAAACGACTGCACATAATATGATGAGATTTGCTACAAAAGTTGATCACACCAAGATATATCAGCAGTAGGAAGCATTAAGGGGTTACATGAAAGATAGTTGCTAATTTGCATATTTAATGAACTTTCCTATTCAGGGATATATATCTGATTTGACGAGATCAAAATTGACCAAACTTGGTATGTATATTGAAGATACTATGATTTAACATTCTTGAAAGTCGTTAAGCATTTTAACTTCACCCAATTCCAATTTGCATATTTAATGACCTTTGCTAATTAGGGATATATATTTGAATTGACTGGACCATTGTTGATGAAACTTGCTACATGTATTAAAGCTTCTATGATACAACATTCTTGAAAGTCATTAAGCATTTTTACTGCAGCCAATTCCGAATTTGCATATTTAATGAACTTTCCTAATTAGGGATATATATCTGAATTAACTTGATTGTAGTTATTGAAACTTGCTATATACATCAAAGATACTGTGATATAACATTATTGAAAGTCAAAAGACATTTTTACTTCAGCCAATTCCTAATTTGCATATTAAAGGAATTTTCATAATTAGGGATATATATCTGAATTGACTAGATCAAAATTGATGAAAGTTGCTACGTACATTAAAGACACTATAATACAATATTATTGAAAGTCATTAAGCATTTTCTCTTCAGCCAATTCCTAATTTGCATATTTAATGAACTTTGCTAATTAGGGATATATATCTGAATTGAATGGATCAAAGTTGATGAAACTTGCTATACACATTAAAGATACCATGATACAGCATTATTCAAAGTCATTAAGCAATTTTAGCTCCCATATAGGCATATTTATATATGCAAATGGGAGGTATTCGTATAAGGTGGAAAAATGTCTGTATGTATGTATGTATGTATGTACGTATGTATGTATGTATGTCCACATCAAAAACTCCTAAACCGTAGCACCTACTGTCATAATATTTGGTGTACAGGTGCATCTAGGGGTGGAGATGTGAATTTGTTCAAATGAACATGTCAGTGCCAAAAAATATGCAAATGAGAGGAAAAAAAGGAAAAATCCTGCAAATGGCTAAAACTCAGTAAGCATTGGTCAGATTTGGTTGAAACTTGGTATGCAGATTTTTTTAGGTATTCTAAATTATGTGTGCAAAAGTTGGGATGAAATTTCCATGTTTGTATTTTTAGGTATTTTTTCCGTTTTTAGTAAAAAAATCTTGTTCTCTGAAATCGCTCGTCTGATTGCTATGAAACTTAATATTCATGTTCCTCAGGATGTCCTCAGTCATGCTTGTACAAATTGTATTGATATTGTCATATTTGTAATTTTGGGGCAATTTTCCCAATTTTTGATAAAAAATCTTTTTATCCAAAAACTACTGATTAGATAGCTTTGATATCTGGTATACAGGTATCTAAGATTAATCTCAGTATAGTGTATTGAAGGTATATTGAAACTGGCAATTTGTTTTTATTTTTCTCCTAACACTTCTGATCTGGTAACTTTGATATCTAGTGTACAGGCCCCTAGGGTTTATGTTAATTACATATATTTAAAATTAGGAAATCTGCAATTTTATGTTTTGGGGGGGCAATTTTTCTCATTTTTGGTCAAAAAATTTGTTTCTCAAAATTTACCAGTCTGATTGCTTTGATATTTAGTAAACCGGTTCTTAGGGTTTTTGTTAATAAGATATATTGAAATTAAGTTGATATCCAGAATTTTGATTTTTTGGGGCAACTTTGCAAAACTGTCAGTTTTACTGTGATATATTTCATTTTGTATTTTTAAGATTTTTTTGGTAATTTTATACCTACTGGAACTAAGAGTATATAATGTGGTGATTTAGTTAGCATTTGATATGGTAAACTGTATTTGGTGTTGAAATGCGGTAAAAAAATCCTGGCAGATTTTGAAAAAATTCAAAAACAAATGCCAATAAAAAATTTAGCCAGAGAAGGTTTGACAAAACGAAAAGGTGGGAGAATGGGGAAAAAAGAATTTACAATGGATCGGATAAAAAAGATAATGTACCTCATCGATCTTCCAGACACCGTCCCTTATCAAATGGTCCACCCTGATGTATTTTTGTGCACAATTAACAATGCAGTGTATTTTAGTTTAAGATGTCAAGTTAGGTAAGGATTTGAAAGGAATAGTCAAGTTCACCACAGTTTAACTTTATCTCTTGTGTCATCATCCTTGTGTAATTGGTTAAGTTTGTAAGTTGTTCCAGATGTGGATGCACCAGCTGTTCTGGAAGAAAACAATGTTTACTTTTCCCTGTAGGGTTTCTGAGTTGATGATTGTATGTTGAAATTTCTCCATGTATCTGGTGTATGGGCAAAGTGTAAACATTGGTAACATGTTATGTATTTCAGTCTATGTCAAATATTGTAAATGAAAAATCAAGAACAGTTTACTGTGTGCTTGTAAAAGATAACATATTTGTCAATACATAAACTGCCTTGCAGATTGATTGTCTTAAAGATTATCACAGAAGTAGAAAAGGAAAAGAAACTAATCAAATTGCTGTAACATATTCACTCTCAGTGCCTGTATAGGCCTATACTTAACTATTTTATCAAATTTTTACATTCAGCCGTTTGTTATATCTTTATCACTCTCCATAGGCCAAGGCACACTTGGGGTCAATGTCATCACTCTGTCTGTGCCAGTCTGTGTATGTCAGTCTGTCTGTATATGTATGTCCATGTTTCATACAATTGTTGACTTGTTTTGATAACTATATGGGAGCAAACAGTGATGTTGTCACTATTTTTCTTCAGCCAATTCCTAATTTGCATTTTCGATGATCTTTCCTCTGAGATTCACTTGATCAAAGTTGGCAAAACATGCTATGTACATTGGTGATTATACCAGGTTAAAACAATATTGAAAGTCATTTCACATTTTCATGTCAGCAAATTTATAATTTGCATATCTAAAAAGCTTTCACAGTTTGGCATATATGGCTTGAAGGACTTGACCAAAGGTAATTACACTTGCTATATAAAGTGGTGATACAATGATGGCAGTCAAAGAACTTTAATATTTTCATTTCAGCTAATTACATATTTCTATACTTCATGACCTTTTAGAATTAATGGATGGTGAATATTGTTTATTATGTTGATCATAATACTTTCAATGAAGTTGCAAATATGTGGCAAAAGTTCAAATTTTCACATAATTGCAATATATAATGAAACACGTGAGCATTTTCAGTTCATATCTGGTTAATGTATATCCGTTTTTTCTAAAATCATTAATTATGCAAATGAGCAAAAAATATGCAAGCCACACTCACCAAAAACTAATCAGTTCTTGCCGTTTGCTAACTGAATCTATGTACCAGATTTGATTCTGATCTGATAAGCCATTTTTGAGATACTGGACCAACAGACAGACAGACAGATATAACTGCGACATATGCTCACGTGTGTGAACACGTGAGCAAACCAGATATGAACTGAAAATGCTCACGTGTTTCATTATATATTGCAGTTATGTGTAAATTTGAACCTTTGCCACATGTTTGCAACTTCTTTGAAATTATTATGATCAACATAATGAACAATAATCACCGCCGATTAATTCTAAAAGGTCATGAAGTATGCAAATATGTAATTAGCTGAAATAAATATTAAAGTTATTTGACTGCTCTTATTGTATCATCACTTTATCTAGCAAATGTAATTACCGTTGGCCAAGCCCTTCAAGCTGTGAAAGCTCATTAGATATGCAAATTAAAAATTAGCTGACATGAAAATGTGAAATGACTTTCGATATTGTTTTGACCTAGTACCTGGTATAATCATCAAATGTACATAGCATGTTTTGCCAACTTTGATCAAGTAAATCCTGGTATATATCTCCAATAAGCAAAGTTCATTAAATATGTAAATTAGGAATTGGCTTAAGTAAAAATGCTTTATGATTGTCAATAATGTTGAATCATGGTATCTGCAATATGTGTAGCAAATTTTGTCAACTTTGGTCAAGTCAATTCAGACATATATCTCTAATTAGGAAAGATCATTAAATATGCAAATTAGGAATTGGCTGAAGAGAAAATGCTTAATGACTTTCAATAATATTGTATTATAGTGTCTTTGATGTACATAGTAAGTTTCATCAATTTTGATCAAGTCACTTCAGATAAATATCCCTAATTATGAAAATTCATTTAATATTAAAATTAAGCTTTGGCTGAAGTAAATATGTCTTCTGACTTTCAATAATGTTATATCACAGTATCTTTGATGTATATAGCAAGTTTCAATATAGCAAGTTTCAATAACTACAATCAAGTTAATTCAGATATGTATCCTTAATTGGGAAAGTTCATTAAATATGCAAATTTGGAATTGGCTGAAGTAAAAATGCTTAATGACTTTCAAAAATGTTGTATCATAGTGGCTTCAATACATGTAGCAAGTTTCATCAACTTTGGTCCAGTCATTTCAAATATATATTCCTAATTAACAAAGTTCATGAAATATGCAAATTAGGAATTGGCTGAAGTTAAAACGCTTAATGACTTTCAATAATGTTAAATCATATTATCTTTAATATACATACCAAGTTTGGTTAATTTTGATCGAGTCAAATCAGACATTTATCCCTAGTTAGGAAAGTTCATTAAGGAGGTACGCTACCATTCCAAAAAATGTTGGGACATTCTTGAAGTTGACTTTTCTGAAATAATCTTTATGTGTACATTGCGAAAATATGAAAAAAATATGGGGTACCCATGCAAAATCTTTGAAAAAAACACATGCCAAAATTGACAGAAAACCACTAAATCTCCCATTTTGCAAAATTTGCACTTACCAGCAGAATCTTTATTTTATCGCAAACGATTAACAGATCCCAGTGTGCATACCACATTTTTGCATTGCCAGGACAGCTGCATTAGGACAATCAACTAAAATTTCTGATGTCTTGTCTTTAAAATTAAATATTAGACCCTAAATTTATCATTTAACTGTAAAATTAGTCTTTTTTAAAAATATAAACTTCATATAAATGCACAAAATAATTTTCAAAATGTTAAAAAGTACAGCAATATCTATCAAACAGACAGTGTTCTTTGATTTAGAAGCAAAAAAAGTTGGGGTCACCACGCAAATTTTCTTACTACACAGCAAAAAGTGACGAAAAAAGGTGAATTTTGTTAGACCTGAGATTTGACCCTCTAGCTTACTGATATTATGTCAGAGCTACAATTGTTAATTTTTCTCTACTGATCTCTCAAAATAAAAATCACTCGATTTTTCAGTGCAGAAATATAATTTCAGTTGTTTTGATTCATAAAAACTTTTGAAAGAAATATTATAAGGTCACTAGCATGATTTTTTGCCATTTTGTCCTGTTATTCACGCTCACCAGGTTAGATAGTCTAAAAGGAACATATACATCTTCTGGACAAAAGAGGGCGCACTCCTATATAGAATGGTAGCGTACTACCTTAATTATGCAAATTAGCAACTACCTTTCATGTAACCCCATAATGGTTCCCACTGCTGATATATCTTGGTGTGATCAACATTTGTAGCAAATCTCATCAAATTGTGAGTAGTCATTATTAATATATATCCCGTTTTTCTAAAATCATTAATTATGCAAATGAGCAAAAAGTATGCAAGCCACACCCACCAAAAACTAATCAGTTCTTGCCATTTGCCATTTCATTTATCCCCTGCAAACGCTGTCAATGCTGGACAAGGCCCCATATCACTGGTAGTGATGCTGTGCCCCGGCCAGCTACAACACCAGCAAAATTAAGGAATACCCAACTCATGTCTTTGTGGGAGAAATGGGCCACAAAATGGGTGACCATTTAATGAGAAACTGTAACTGTAAAATACATCAAACAGGCCACTAATAGGCCAAACCCGGAATTCGAATCGACATCGGTACAAACAAAGCCATGTGCGCAAACGCGCATAGACGTACGTGTATTTCCATACGCGTAAGTACACATGTGAGCTTGTTTGTACCAGCATCACGTGATTATTTGGGCGTACTTAGTGTGTAGAACGCATCGCGTCCTTTTTATTCCGGAGTAGAACCATTGATGACACGCAAACATAATACAAAACATGTGACCTTACAATAACTAACCTACTTACACTTCTGATAAAATTAAAGTTGCAAAGATGAGATACATCAATCAGGCCACAAAATTCGTGACCAATAAACTGACACACAAACAAATTTCCTTACAATGATTAACATGCTGATAACTGTGAAATACATAAAGTGGGCCACAAAATGGGTGACCAATTAACAGTCTAACAAAGAATTCACCTACATAGGTAACTCATTTAATCTTGCCCCCATCTTGTGGGGCCCAAACACGCCACAAGACACACCTTGTGTCGGCCCCACAAGAAGAAAGTCCACGTCACTGCAGCCCCTGCGAACAGTGACTTGTCTTGATTGCTACGTTGACCCGTGCCGTGTTGAGAAACTGGCAAATGAACTGTGACTCATGCATGTTTCACAGATGTATGCAAAATTTATACTGGCACAGCTCCAGTGTCTAACTAGCAATAACTTAGCCATCCTACTTATATACTGTGCTTGGCTACGCTACTACCCTCTGTTTTATTGCAGCAATAGAGGTAAACCCGTAACAATTGTAAAGTCTGTAAACTACGTTTTGTACTTTATCTACAAACGAGTCTTGTTGACCCCCCTCTTTGTATTACTACCTTGGGAAACAAGGAACAAAACTCGAATTGAGTAACTGTATTTACTACTGTGGCTAAACACAAACCAAAGAGAGACCTGCTCTAAAAAACACAGATTAAAAAACCCTTTTGGAGGGAAAAATTCTCCCTGAAAAAGCCTAGTCAATCATATGGAATGACAATGCGTGGAATGCAAAGATAGCAAAAATAATTGTTAGCAATGTGAAATGGAATCTGCTAGTCTGGAGGAAGCGCATAGTGTGAACCTAAAACCTTCCTGAACTTTATAAACATATTTCTAACCAGCTTCCTCCCCACCCTACAAAGCATACTTGCTCCTTTTATGTTGTCACTTGAACATTTTTCGGGACATCAGATAATAAGCCAGAATGGCACAACTTACTGCAGCCCCTGCAAACAGTTACTATGCCAAACTTGGCCTTAACTGATGACCTATATATATATCCTTGTTTCACAACTTAACTGATTGTAGCCAACGACCAATTAGGCAAATAGACTTCATACGTCCAGAACCTCTGGATGATTGCTGGAGAGCCTGTTTTTAAAGTAGCAGTAATGCACTCATATTGATAAAGGAAGGTTAAAAAATTGTCACACTGCCAAACCAGAAAACACAGCTGATTTCCCGTTAAATTGACTCTACTTGAAAGGGGAAGCTGGCTTACAACATTTGACTCTGTACCACGCATGGCGCACAGTTGCTGTACTAAAACTGGGTCTTCAACTGGCAAGTAGATTCCCACACATCTGAAACCTCTGATTGGTTATTGGAAGGCTTGCCTTTGTAAATATATGTGCAAGACATAGCAAGATAGATGAGCCATTACTATATTTTTGAAGTCTTATGAACAATAATACAGCTTCATATTGATCTAGAGAGTTATACTTATATATCCTAAAGAATAACTGAAAACAAAAATATATGTCCATTTTGTAAAGTTGATGTTGTCGATTGTTGCCTTGTAGCCCTACTGTCTGATGCAGGATTTGAATATGCTGAGTGGCAATGAGGTTACCTGCCTTCTTCTTTTTGTACACTTTTTTTTTCCATGAGCCATGCCTGTTGGTGAAAACAAAGGGAGAACTAGGCAGAAAAAGAATTCGACAGAGTCTCAATAATGTGGTTGCATTATACCTATTACATAGCTAATAGGTTGAGTGGCAGACAGAATCAAACATTGGAAAACCATTAAAGGAGCCCGGGCAGTAACATGCTGACACTGCCTCCCACATATGACAAGCGGATAAAATGACACTGCTGCTGACCCAGCCGATCCAACAATGTGGGGGAAAAACACAGCTGGGAAACAAATTCCACAAAGGGAAGATGCTGTACCCACAGCAACACCCTACATATTGGACCAGCACAGCCGAATCCAACCATGAGGGGAAAACCCAGCTGAAAAACACACTAAATTCCACAAAGGGAAAAAGTGAAAATGCTGTAAACACAGCAACACCCCACATTGAGAACCTGTAATGGGCTGTAAGCCCAGCAAAATCCAGCTTAATGGGAAGCAATAAGCAGGGCTGCCAAACATAATTCGCCTGACTCAGTCTGACGCCACTTTGTTGCAGCAAAAGTTCGACCACAGCAATGAAATGTACAGCAAGCAAACTTTATGAAGTACAATCTTGACAAATGTGAACTGGCTGATCTTGAACACATAACTAGTAATGGTAATGAAAAAGCACACTAGTTGTAACCCAATGTTGGGCGACAAGTCTCTCGCGGACATGAAGTCCACCGCAAATTTATGATATCTCTACTACTACTGCTCTCATAAATTTGAACTGACACTGAGTGACAGAAATTACTTCGCGTAGAATCCCTCAGACTGACAGCATATGAATGCTCCAAAAGACGTGCATACGTCATTTGCCTTATCAAACTGTTTTTACCTGTAGGTGAAAACAGGTATCATATACTTACTTTAGCCCCATTTGTGGATAAGGTAATTGTTACCTACATGGAGTGATGTCAGCGTGACTCTACATCTGCCTTTTGATTAAAAGGACCGTGTTATGGATAGTGTTCTGCAGATATGCCTGTTGTTGATGCTGTGGTATCTCAAGTAGGCTGTTTTGACTGTGAAGATCTCAAGCTGAGTTGAAGCCCTTGCCACTGTTGTAGAAGCTGATGACAATGATGCTGTTAACTGTCTGCTGCTGAAGACAACTACCATTGGCAGGAGCCATACCTGTAACTGCTCTTTTACTTGAGGCACTGGAGCTAGCTGCCTTCTTCTGTGCTACCTTTTTGCTTCAAGCCTATGAGCTAAGAAAAGGAAAACTAAGCAGCAAAAGGAAATTACCTGAGTTCCACTGAATAGTTTACAATAAACCAAACCGTTCCAAACTTATGACAGCTGGTCACATGCTAAACTACTGCAAATCTAAGACAGAAAACTGAAATTGCAACGCTCCCTCAATTGGACATGTGCACAACTACAGGTGATGAGGAAAAGAAAAGCTCTGGTTGAGTGGTAGCAAGATCCAAGGCATGGAGAATCCATTCAGGGACGCTGCCCTGAAAATACATCCACCCCTTCCGCAGCCAAAATGTCACAGTTGCATGCCAAGCCGGTCCCAACAATGAAGGGGCCCCTACAACTGAGGGAAAAAACAAGCTGAATGACACAGCTGAATCCAACAATGTGGAAAAAATTAGCACTACAAGAGCAGCTGACATTCCACCGAAGTGGAAAATGAACAAGCTGTAAAAACAGCAACAACCGACATTGGGGACCTGTAATGGGCTGTAAGCACAGCAACAACTTGAACAAGCCGCGTGGGGAGAAGTATGTAGCAAGATTCACACACATGATTCCCATGTCCTGGTTTGATGCCACTCTGTCGACACTTCGACCACAGCTAAAACTTTAAAAAAAATCAAAAAGATGCCAATGCTCGACAAGCGCGAAGTAAAGCACCTCGTACACTTCGATAATCCCGGCGCATACCCGGCGCGTTAAAGTGTACCCCGTCACTGTAGAATACTTGTAGCGATGACCGCCATAACCCGACATGTGACCAGAAAACACAAAGGGATTTCCCGCCAAAGCCTCCCTCAAGTTGTTGTACAGGGCGTCTACACGTGCATTGAAGTCCCGGATGTTTTCTGTACAAGGGCCCCGAGCACGATGCAAAACTTAGCTTACAACTAATGAAAATATTCGAACGTTGAAATGCCGATGGAGATTCTGCATGAATAAAATAATCCTATGAGCAATAGCCTCTGGTGAATCATGCACACTGCAGAGATCGTTTGTACCGATGCCGAAAATAAAAAATCTGGCGAAACATCTCTCACGTACGATGTCCTCCGAGAAAGTTACCTCCGCTGGTACCCCTCACAAACACGATTCGAACATGGAGGTAGGAAGAGACGAACAAACAGGGAAAAAAATGAGTGAGTTCCGGCTCGTGTATTTTCCTAGACGGCGTATGAAAGAATGCCCCAAAAGTACTACACGGATAGGGGCATGGTTTCTTGTGAAGAAAGGAATGTTATAAATACCGTTACCGATGTTAAAGTTCAGATGAGGTCCAGCTGCCGAAATGGCAGTCTTGCCTGGAGGACGTCTCAGGGCAAAAGAGGATGGTACAAGCCCACACGATGACCTCTTGACCCCCGCCACAGGCGGCGCTGTATGAACGTTTGCAGGAGATAAAATTCCTTACTTTTGTAACTTCTTATAATTTACTTTTAATCACATTGAAATTACAAAGACATGTCTTTATTCTTCAAATATTCACAATATCGGACGATAAGTATCCTTAAGCTTACCTTCAGTGACTGCAATTTGCACAGAGCAACACTATCGCCTAGCAACTCGGGCCTGGTACACATCACCGCAGTCCACATTGCTTCGACTGAACTGAACAAAAAAGTAATAAAACTACAGTAAGGCCAAAGAACTAAAGAAGATGTTTTTGACTGCTCATTAAGGTGTTTAAATTTCATAGCAACGGCTTACAGGTTCACTTGACTTGACAAACTTTGACGGGATACAGAGGCGTAATACGTGTGTGAAGTGACCTCGATCATTCGACAGCTTCTCAGTTTGCCATCGCGATTTTAGCACATGGGTCAGAATATGTGCAAATATCGAGCAATGTAAGAGCATAAAATTCAGAATCTCTTACCGAATACATAATTTGAACATATTTTGGTTGTTAAGACATGTATTAAGTGATTTGATTGGTTCAAAATGCGATATTCTTGGAGCGCAAACCAATCGAAAACAGGCTTTTTTCATTGCCGTGTACCCCATTAAGCGAAAGCACGGGCCCCTTACGCCGTAGAGGGCGCATTTTTGACACGCGCTAAGCATTGGCAAAATTCACAAAATATTCAAAATCGGATGTATTATTTTCGGCGCTCGTGTGACAGAATCATTTATTTCTTTGACAACACATTATACAAGGGGGATTTTCAAATCAATTACAATAAAAAATACTGCTTTAAAGGTAATCATTTTACGAATAAAGACAGTGGAATTTGACCTGTTTTAGTGTGACACAATTTTGGCGAAATCATGATATTTACTGATGTTTTATTAAAAAGGCTTGACTTTTGTTCAACTTAAAATTAAAACAGCTTACTAAGAAACAGTTTTTCTTTCAAAATCTCAGTTATCAGCTTAATGTTTGCTTTCAACTAAAAATAAGAGACATCCACAAACATTACTTTGTCATGTGAGACCGATTTAAGCTTTGGCCTCTCTAACATTGATGCTACTTTCTGAAATGTAATATTTAATTTGAAAGAAAAGTATATGTAGAAAAAAACTACTTCTATCTTGCATTATCAATCCTAATTCTAAAATGGCAAGGGTTGAAATGCTGACACTAAAAAAAGTGATTAAAAACATAATTAGCAAAATTACAATGCCTCTTATTCAAAATGTTTCCATTGAAATCTTATGAGTTGATAGGGAACTTCCTAAGAAGTTCCAGACGCCGCCGCGCTGGCGATAAGTTTATGTAAACATGTAGATACTGTTTAGCTGACTGTGGGCACCTAACCGACCGACGTGAACGTTATACTCCTAGCTGCATTACATGTAATACGTACCGTTACATTAGCGATTCCTGTGATTCGTTCAAAAATAATGGGCAATATGATGCAGTGAGATTAAAACATATGTTTCAGCCAAGTAAAATTCTTGCGTGATTTTCAATACCACAACTGAAATGCGAATATGGTACATGATAACAACAGTCGCGGTTACAAAAATAGTTTGGCGGCATAGTTGACAACTGCAACATTGTACAAGTGCCTGTCTGCATGCACAGTACATACTTCCACCGACAAAATGCATTGTGGTTTTCCGATGCCATTTCTGACGCGAAGGCGCATCTTAGAACTTCACTTGAAAGGTGTTTCTTATGGTGAAATTGCATCGACGACTGGAATCTCTAAATCAGCAGCGCACAGTGTCTGCTGTAAGTACGAGAGAACAGGCCCTGACAGCCGGTGATAGACCAGTGCGAGAACGCACCAGAGTTGTGGACAACATATCGAGTTTTACAAAAGGCGGTAGCCAAGTATTTACTTACACGAAATCAGAAGAAAACTTTTTGATGATAACGTATGTACGGCCGAAAACGTGCCATCGTATCGCTGGCGACAATCCACCGAGCGATAACCAAATACGTGAGCGTGAGTCGAAAGAAAATATCGTCTTGCCGCCGAATCAATGACTCCAGCTATCGATCAACACACACTGGAATTCATAGAAACTGTTTCTGACTGCAATATAAATCAAATTCATTGGTTTGATGAGTCTTCGGTGATCCGAACTTGCAGGCAATCGTCGTTTTAGACAAGCAGAAATCAGAACACCGGCAGTTGAAATACAACGGCGTGCATCGAACGCTACGTACACGATCAACCTTGCCAGTGCTACGGGTGTCGATCATTCCGATGTGATCATTGGCCCATCAAACGGGTTGGAGTTACTGAACTCTTTCGATGAGGCTGTTCAATTAACGGATAATTTTGGAAATCCGTGTTTGGCCGTCGGTGACTGTGTGATTATGGATACTTGCGCCACGATGTGTTGTTGCATTGTTATGTCGCCCTCTCGCGTCGGCTCTTTACTATTTATTTATTTGTTATGCGCATGCGTATATGTTGTAGTCGTGTTAATCTTGTACTAGTCGTAATAAAGTTCGACGTTTATCTCCGACATCCTGTGTCTGGTTGTGGTCTTGACCTGATGGTTAAACGGGGATTGTCTCCCCACTGGCGTGGTGGCAGCGATTTACGGAACTACACGCCATTTACGAAATAATGAAGCTTTTCGAACCGACCTTTCCCATACCAACAGCCGTCCAGACTTCACGCACAGGTGGACAACCCAATAATAATATAACCCAACTATAATATAACTGGGTATCACGGACGTTCGGACACTCTCGAGCTACACTCAGCATGGCGAACCTCCACCGCGCTCCAAGGCAGTGGTGCCTGAGTAAGTCAGAAAGCTGGCGCCAAAATCTCAGCTACACTTTGCACTGTTCTTGGGAGAGAGCACCACTTGGAAAGCCAAAACCAAGTCTTCTCCTCTTAGAGGATTTACCGACGATGACGAAGACACCCCTGTGCTTCATGTCGGACAACACAACAAAAGATCAACGCCATTTGATTGAACTCATGCTGGGTCAGATCGCTAACTATTGCCCCATCATCTCTCGTAACAAAATAGTCAGAAAGTCAACATCAGTGGATCATATCTGGCAAACTGTACATCTTCACTATGGATTTCAGTCCACCGGAGCACATCTTCTGGACTTAGCGACATTCATCTTCAACCCGACAGCCAGCTTGTAACGACAATGTTCCATGACCACTTCCAGGTTGCAGCCCCTTTCTTGACACCTCCCATGATGCCAAGGACTGTAGATGATCTTCACGCAAATACAAGCTCCCGTGACACTCAAGTGACTTGTCTCTTGAGTTGTTTTGCGGCAAAGTCCTACGCGTTCCCCCTTGTGTCTTGAGGCAGTTGACCGTAGTTTTTAGTTTCTTTCTTTATTTTTCTTTCAGGCGTGCGGACTTATGTAGAGAATAAAAGTGGTCACGCCACTATGTGTTGTTGCATTGTTATGTCGCCCTCTCGCGTCAGCTCTTTAATCTTTACTTAGTTGTTATGCACATGCGTCTCCCTCTCTCTCTCCGCATCGCCATGTAGTTGTAATAAAGTTCGACGTTTATCTCCGACATCCTGTGTCTGGTTGTGGTCTTGACCTGATGATTAAACGGGGATTGTCTCCCCACTGGCGTTGCGGTTTCCACCACGCGCGATATGTTATACATTCAATTTCATAATCGTCACTTTTAAGTTAAGCACGTACATTTGTGCCGGCGTGAGGAAATGAACCAGCGCGATGACACAAACCACTCAATTAGATTCTGTTTTGTACAAATCACTCAAGAGGAGTTTCTATCCTCCAAATAACTCAATCGGAGTGTCTCTTGCAGAAATCACTAGATTAGAGTTCTTCTCGTAAAAATGTATGAATTTTAGTCAGTCTTGCGTAAATCACTCAATTGGAGTTTGTCTTGTACAAATCGCTCAATTGGAGTTTTTCTTGCACAAATCACTCAATTAGAGTTTGTTTTGTACAAATCGCTCAATTAGATACTGTTTTGTACAAATCACTCAAAAGGAGTTTCTGTTGCATAAATCACTCAATCGGGGTTAGTCTTGAACAAATAAATCAATTGGAGTTAGTCTTGTAAAAATTGCTGAATTTGAGTTCGTCTTGCATAAATGACTCAATTAGAGTTTGTCTTGTATAAATCGCTCAATTGGAGTTTTTCTTGCACAAATCACTCAATTAGAGTTTGTTTTGTACAAATCGCTCAATTAGATACTGTTTTGTACAAATCACTCAAAAGGAGTTTCTGTTGCATAAATCACTCAATCGGAGTAAGTCTTGAACAAATCACTTAATTAGAGTTTGTCTTGTACAAATCGCTCAATTAGAGTTTGTTTTGTACAAATCGCTCGATCAGCTTTTGTTTTGATACAACCACTCAATTAGATTCTGTTTTGTAAAAATCAATCAAAAGGAGTTTCCGTTGCATAAATCACTTAATCGTAGTTAGTCTTGAACAAATCAAACAATTGAAGTTTGTCTTGTTCAAATCGCTCAATTGGAGATTGTCTTGTACAAATCGCTTAACTGGAGTTTGTCTTGTACAAATCGCTAATCCGTGACAAAATGCGGCCAATCTGTTTACCGGAACGAAATTTCAATAAAGGAATTCGAAAAAAGATTTTTTGTTGATTTTCATGCTAGGCTAAAATCTGTCGTATATTGAAACATACCCTATTTCTTTTTTCTATTTTCAATATCAATTTATCATTTCGAAATAAGCATTATGGTGCTACTGCGTGGCAGAAAGTGGCCAATCGCCCTGTCCAGTTTATTATCAGGCTGGCGTAAATTGAAAATAGGAAATGCAGGCTATTTCCTATTTTCAATTTGGTGCAGACATGCGCAATGACATTTAGTGGCGCCAACCCAGACAGCAGAGGGAATCCGACGTAATTAAATAATGAGTACATTGTAACAAAAATGTATCCCGCGAACTGAACAGATTTTGACTTCAAGATACACTGACCCTTGTGGTATGTGATGGCGTAATTAGATCGAAACGAGAGAAGGCAGATCCCCTATTCTAACTTGAATGACCGTCTAGGGCATGTGATCTTTTCCCCTCAATGGACCGCCAAACTAAATTTCGTACAGGCATTGCATGCACGAAAAGTAATAATTACGCTACACAATAATAAATGGATCCCAAAATCGGATATTCTTGAAACGAAACAACGTTAAGACTGAGGCCGTCGATAGTCGTTTGCGCCATTTCGTACCCCTTTTTTTCTCTATTTCACGCACAAGTGATTGGGAATAAAAAACAGTGACTCCCCTCCCCGTGATTTTAGACCATGCATGGATAAGCTTACCCATTTCCCCCGACAGTGACACCACCGGGTGCATTCCTGCCTCGCGCCTTCGGCGCGCTTCGGCGTCTGCGCCCCAGTCCCGGGCCCCACCCAGACCCCGTATGTGCGAGAGACAACAATGATAGAAAAGGAAAGGCACAATGGGCTGTCGATAGTCTAAGTTTTGTTTGCCCCGTCCCAACCAGGCCCTGACAACAGGTGGGCGCTTTGACAAACTGTACCAAGAACCCGACCAAGAAGAAAACATCTCTCCCAGGCATTTGTTTGGTTTGAAAGATTTATTGACTCGTGCATAGCAGACCATTTTGGCATACGCGTTGGATGTCTTGGCGCTCACAGGAAAAGCTGGGTAGCTATGCTTCTTACGCAAAATTTCAAAACACTCCTTACTTGGATCTGGGGTTGTGAAGAAAAAAGACGCCCTTATAATAGTGCGAAATATAGGAGAATATGAACCAGAAAAAGTACCTCATTAATTAAGAGTCAGTGAAATAATTGCAGATACGGTTACAACCATGTCAATGACCAATGACATTGTCTTGACACATCAGTGTAATCTTTGTTGTTGTCTGACAGCTGACCACCACTATTACAGTCTAGGGCAACATGACACCTTACGGAAAAAAGTGTTCATGATGATGCCCTTATTAAAATAGTAACATTTTCACCTTAGGGCTGAAATGGTTGTACGTGTAAGAACATTCTAATTTGTTAACCAGATTTCAAAGTGTTATTCTAATCCTTTCATCGATAAACCTTTGCAAAAAGTACGTGTTTTCACGGGCCTAGATGATGAACAAAAAACTCCCGCTTTTCCACTGATGATTTTGAGAATACGCGTGGGTATCCAAATGTCCGCTAGTGAACCACAATCAGGTGAAGAGCAAATCTGGCACCAAACACGAATCCACTTCCGGGCTGATGATTCGAATGTTACAGTCACAGTCCCTCCGAGGGGCTGTGTTACAGTGTAACAATTACCGTGCGACGCCGCACCGTCTCTGACGTCTGCGTGAGCGATGCAGCATGCCACTGCGCATGTCTGCACCAAATTGGAAATAGGAAATAGCCTGCATTTCCTATTTTCAATTTACGTCAGGCTGGTGAGTGAACAAGACTTCGCGTTGGCCGCAATCTGCTAGCCGGAATTACCATTATGCTTATTTCGAAATCATACGCTTGTAGTAGAAATAGGAAATAGAAATATGAGTATATTTCAATATTCAATAGATTTTAGCGTACAAGAAAAATCAACAAAAAATCTATTTTCAAATTTCTTTATTAAAATTTCGTTGCGGTAAACAGATTGGCCGCGTTTTGTCACGGATTATCGCTCAATTGGAGTTTTTCTTGCATTAATCACTCAATTAGAGTTTGTCTTGTACAAATCGCTCAATTAGAGTTTGTTTTGTACAAATCGCACGATCAGCTTTTGGTTTGCTACAAACCATTTATTTAGATTCTGTTTTGTACAAATCACTCAAAAGGATTTTCTGTTGCATAAATCACTCAATCGGGGTTAGTCTTGAACAAATAAATCAATTGAATTTAATCTTGTACAAATCGCTCATTTGGAGTTTTTCTTGCACAAATGATTCAATTAGAGTTTGTCTTGTACAAATCGCGTAATACTGTTTGGTTTGTACAAATCGCTCGATCAGCTTTTGTTTTGATACAAACCATTTATTTAGATTCTGTTTTGCACAAATCACTCACGGAGTTTCTGTTGGATAAATCACTCAATCGGAGTTAATCTTGAACAAATCACTCAATTAGAGTTTGTTTTGTACAAATCGCACGATCAGCTTATGTTTTGATACTACAAGCCACTCAATTAGAGATTCTGTTTTCTACAAATTAATCAAAAGGAATTTCTGTTATACAAATAACACAATCAGAGTGTCTCTTGCAAAAAAAAACTCAATCGGAGTTTTATTCGTAAAAGTCGCTGAATTTGAGTTAGTCTTGCATAAATCACTCAATTTGACTTTTTCTTATATAGAAATCGCACAATTGGAATTTTTCTTGCACAAATCACTCAATTAGAGTTTGTCTTGTACAAATCGCTCAATTAGAGTTTTTCTTGTACAAATCACTCAATTAGAGTTTGCTTTGTACAAATCGCTCGATCAGCTTTTGTTTTGATACAACTACTCAATTAGATTCTGTTTGTAAAAATCAATCAAAAGGAGTTTCCGTTGCATAAATCACTTAATCGTAGTTAGTCTTGAACAAATCAAACAATTGAAGTTTGTCTTGTTCAAATCGCTCAATTGGAGATTGTCTTGTACAAATCGCTCAATTGGAGTTTGTCTTGTACAAATCGCTCAATTGGAGTTTTTCTTGCATTAATCACTCAATTAGAGTTTGTCTTGTACAAATCGCTCAATTAGAGTTTGTTTTGTACAAATCGCTCGATCAGCTTTTGGTTTGCTGCAAACAATTTATTTAGATTCTGTTTTGTACAAATCACTCAAAAGGAGTTTCTGTTGCATTAAATACTCAAACGGAGTTAGTCTTGAACAAATCACTCAAAGTTTGTCTTGTACAAATCGCTCAATTGAATTTTGTCTTGTACAAATCGCTCAATTGGAGTTTGTCTTGTACAAATCGCTCAATCAGCTTTTGTTTTGATACAACTACTCAATTAGATTCTGTTTGTAAAAATCAATCAAAAGGAGTTTCCGTTGCATAAATCACTCAATCGTAGTTAGTCTTGAACAAATCAAACAATTGAAGTTTGTCTGTCTTGTTCAAATCGCTCAATTGGAGATTGTCTTGTACAAATCGCTTAACTGGAGATTGTCTTGTACAAATCGCTCAATTGGAGTTTTTCTTGCATTAATCACTCAATTAGAGTTTGTCTTGTACAAATCGCTCAATTAGAGTTTGTTTTGTACAAATCGCTCGATCAGCTTTTGGTTTGCTACAAACCATTTATTTAGATTCTGTTTTGTACAAATCACTCAAAAGGATTTTCTGTTGCATTAAATACTCAATCAGAGTTAGTCTTGAACAAATCACTCAAAGTTTGTCTTGTACAAATCGCTCAATTGAGTTTGTCTTGTACAAATCGCTCAATTAGAGTTTTCTTGTACAAATCGCTCAATTGGAGTTTGTCTTGTACATATCGCTCAATTGGAGTTTCTCTTGTACAAATCGCTCAATTGGCGTTTTTCTTGCACAAATCACTCAATTGGAGTTTGTCTTGTACAAATCGCTCAATTAGAGTTTGTTTTGTACAAATCGGTCGATCAGCTTTTGTTTTGTACAAATCGCTCGATCAGCTTTTGTTTTGATACAAACCACTCAATAACATTGTTTACTACAAATCACTCAAAAGGAGTTTCTGTTGCATAAATCTCACAATCGGAGATAGTCTTGTACAAATCAATCAATTGAAGTTTGTCTTGTTCAAATCGCTCAATTGGAGTTTGTCTTGTACAAAGCGCTAAATTGGAGTTTGTCTTGTACAAATCGCTCAATTGGTGTTTTCTTGCACAAATCACTCAATTAGAGTTTGTCTTGTAGAAATCGCTCAATTAGATTCTGTTTTGTACAAATCACACAAAAGGAGTTTCTGTTGCATAAATCACTCAATCGGGGTTAGTCTTGAACAAATAAATCAATTGAATTTAATCTTGTACAAATCGCTCATTTGGAGTTTGTTTTGCACAAATGACTCAATTAGAGTTTGTCTTGTACAAATCGCTCAAATAGAGTTTGTCTTGTACAAATCGCTCGATCAGCTTTTGTTTTGATACAACCACTCAATTAGATTCTGTTTTGTAAAAATCAATCAAAAGGAGTTTCCGTTGCATAAATCACTTAATCGTAGTTAGTCTTGAACAAATCAAACAATTGAAGTTTGTCTTGTTCAAATCGCTCAATTGGAGATTGTCTTGTACAAATCGCTTAACTGGAGATTGTCTTGTACAAATCGCTCAATTGGAGTTTTTCTTGCATTAATCACTCAATTAGAGTTTGTCTTGTACAAATCGCTCAATTAGAGTTTGTTTTGTACAAATCGCTCGATCAGCTTTTGGTTTGCTGCAAACCATTTATTTAGATTCTGTTTTGTACAAATCACTCAAAAGGAGTTTCTGTTGCATTAAATACTCAATCGGAGTTAGTCTTGAACAAATCACTCAAAGTTTGTCTTGTACAAATCGCTCAATTAGAGTTTGTCTTGTACAAATCGCTCAAATGGAGTTTGTCTTGTACAAATCGCTCGATCAGCTTTTGTTTTGATACAACCACTCAATTAGATTCTGTTTTGTAAAAATCAATCAAAAGGAGTTTCCGTTGCATAAATCACTTAATCGTAGTTAGTCTTGAACAAATCAAACAATTGAAGTTTGTCTTGTTCAAATCGCTCAATTGGAGATCGTCTTGTACAAATCGCTTAACTGGAGTTTGTCTTGTACAAATCGCTCAATTGGAGTTTTTCTTGCATTAATCACTCAATTAGAGTTTGTCTTGTACAAATCGCTCAATTAGAGTTTGTTTTGTACAAATCGCTCGATCAGCTTTTGTTTTGATACTACAAGCAACTCAATTAGAGATTCGGTTTTCTGAAAATCACTCAAAAGGAATTTCTGTTGTACAAATAACATAATCAGAGTGTCTCTTGCAAAAAAAACTCAATTGGAGTTTTATTCGTAAAAGTCGATGAATTTGAGTTAGTCTTGCATAAATCACTCAATTGGAGTTTTTCTTGTACAAATCGCTCAATTAGAGTTTGTTTTGTACAAATCGCCCGATCAGCTTTTGTTTTGGAATTTCTGTTGTACAAATAACATAATCAGAGTGCCTCTTGCAAAAAAAACCGCTTTTGATAGAAAACCGAATCTCTAATTGAGTGGCTTACTCAATTAGAGATTCAGTTTTCTACAAATCACTCAAAAGGAATTTCTGTTGTACAAATAACATAATCAGAGTGTCTCTTGCAAAAAAAACTCAATTGGAGTTTTATTCGTAAAAGTCGATGAATTTGAGTTAGTCTTGCATAAATCACTCAATTTGAGTTTTTCTTATAGAAATCGCACAATTGGAATTTTTCTTGCGCAAATCACTCAATTAGAGTTTGTTTGTACAAATCGCTCAATTAGAGTTTGTCTTGTACAAATCGCTCAATTAGAGTTTGCTTTGTACAAATCCCTCGATCAGCTTTTGGTTTGATACAAACCATTCATTTAGATTCTGTTTTGTACAAATCACTCAAAAGGAGTTTCTGTTGCATTAATTACTCAATCGGAGTTAGTCTTGAACAAATCACTCAATTAAAGTTTGTCTTGTACAAATCGCTCAATTGAAGTTTGTCTTGTACAAATCGCTCAATTGGAGTTTGTCTTGTACATATCGCTCAATTGGAGTTTCTCTTGTACAAATCGCTCAATTGAAGTTTTTCTTGCGCAAATCACTCAATTGGAGTTTGTCTTGTACAAATCACTCAATTAGAGTTTGTTTTGTACAAATCGCTCAATCAGCTTTTGTTTTGATACAAACCACTCAATAACATTGTTTTCTACAAATCACTCAAAAGGAGTTTCTGTTGCATAAATCTCACAATCGGAGATAGTCTTGTACAAATCGATCAATTGGAGATTGTCTTGTACAAATCGCTCAATTGGAGTTTGTCTTGTACAAATCGCTCAATCGGAGTTTTTCTTGCACAAATCACTCAGAGTTTGTCCTGTACAAAGCGCTCAATTAGAGTTTGTCTTGTACAAGTCGCTCAATTAGAGTTTGTTTTGTACAAATCGCTCAATTGGAGCTTTTGTTGCACAAATCACTCAATTAGATTTGTCTTGTAAAAATCGCTCAATTGAAGTTTTTCCCGCACAAATCACTCAATTAGAGTTTGTCTTGTAAAAATTACTAAATTTAGTTTATTCTTGCGTATATCACTGAATTCATTCAAATTTAGTTTATGTTGTACAATTCAACTAATTGGAATTAGATTTGTAGAAATCGCTCAATTAGAATGCGCCTTGTACAAATCACTCAATTGGAGTTTTTCCTTCAAAATTCACTGTTGGAGTTACTCTTGTGCAAATCACTCGATTAGAGTTTGGTTTGTAAAAATTGTTGAATTTGAGTTAATCTTGCGTAGATCACTCAAATGGAGTTTTACTTGTACAAATCGCTAAATTGGAGATTTTAGAGCACAAATCACTGGATTGGAGTTAGTCTTGAACAAATCACTCAATTAGAATTTGTTTGCAATTTGTTGTCTTTTTGTGTGATTTGTACAAAACAGAATCTTATTGAGTCGTTTGTATCAAAACATAAGCTGATTCAGCGACTTGTACATATAACAAAATCTAATTGAGTGATATGTGCAACGAAACCTCCAATTGAGCGACTTGTACAAGACAAACTCTAATTGAGTGATTTATGCAAGACAAACTGAAATTCAGCAATTTTACCAGAAAAACTCTAATTGAGTAATTTTTGCAAGAGACACTCCGATTGCGTTATTTGTACAACAGAAACACCTACCGAGTGATTTGTAAAAAACAGAATGTATTTGAGTTGTTTGTATCAAAACAAAAGCTGATTGAGCGACTTGTACAAAACAAACTCTAATTCAGTGATTTGTGCAAGACAAACTCCAATTGAGTGATATGTACAATACAAGCCTTTATTGAGTGGGAACTGTGATTGAGCGACTTGTACAAGACAGCGTTAGGGTTAGGGTTAGGGTTAGCCTTTTTGTTAGGGTTAGGACAGTTGGTTAGATAGGAACTATGTAGATGTTGGTTAGTTAGGTAGGTGGTGACCGATTGAATTTAACGACAGTAAATATTTTACTAGGGTTCTGTCTTTGAATAATTTAATTGTCGTTCAATATTTGGAAATGACCTCTAAAATCCAAGGCGTTGTCAAGCTTTGTTTGAACTTATGAATGTTTGACATCCCACTCTCAATTCCTTGAAGTTCGATCACTTGGAAGTCCGTTGAGGGCGTATGGGAAAAGATCCGAGAAAGAAGCGATCGAGGGGACTGTGAAAAAGATTAACAGTTGAATCCCATTTGTTGTTCACATTGATTATAGATTAGATTAGATACTTTTCTCGACCTCTAGGTCTCTATCTTGGAATAATTAAATCCTTGTCCAATATTTATATAGAAGACGCTCCCTGCGCTCCTCTCTTCGACTGATCTTCCAGTCTATGGTGAGGATTAATGCCTAACTTACCTAGATAAAGTTACTGTCGCTTTTATGGATACGTCAAAGCTAAATGCCTAACTTGCATAGATATTAGTCATGGAGAGTGTGACGACTAAATGTCTAACTTACCCGAGATAGGTATGAGCATTGGTGTCTTGATCATAAGCATGGCGAAGACTGGTTAGGGTTAGGTTTAGGGTTAGAAAATATTAAATATTGTCACTTTTACTTTTTAAATGACTGTTTTATTCCATTTTTCCTTTAATTGAAGCAAATATTTGACTTTGAGAACAAAAAAAACGACAGTCTTTCAGATGACTGTGTGCAAAATCGGCTTTTTTGTTATATGTTCTGTTATGGTTTTATTTGAGTAATCCGTTTACTCTGTTGTTAAATTTGTGTTGCATCCACAGATCGCCAAGTTGTCGCTGACATTCTCTGATGTATAAATCACCAGTGCCTAGAACTGCTTTTCCCCCGAAACCCTCTAGTAATAGTTCTGTTTCGAGACTTTCGTCTCAAAACCCTCTTGTAATCGTTATGTTTTTTTTATTATTATTGTTGTTCCGCCATTCTTGCCATTCAATTACCGTTATATTAAATGACTTCCAATTTGGCACATAGGTAAAACTCAAAGACCATATTTCATATCTCATTCTGACCTTTTTAACTGTCCCTGAGGACTTGTGTCTATGGAGCAAAGTCAAGTATGCGACCAAATTGGAAACCAGGATGTGGGGTTGCCCTTGACCTTTGACTTTCATATAATTTTGAGCCTTATTATTTATGCGCATATCTAATTCTGGGCTTGGAAATATAGGTAGATGTCTGATTTTCGGTATACTGGGATCACTATTGGAACAAAGTTTTTTGACAAAATGTCACATGACTTAGGACTTCCTGTACCTCATTCATTATGCGCATATCTAATTCAGAGCCAGCCAATAGAGCTAGAGGTCTGATTTTTGGTATATAGGCATAACTTAGCAATACAATTTTTTTGACAAAATGTCATGTGACCTCGATGACCTTGAATATACGTATATGTCCATAACTAAGTAACCACAAGTGCAACACCCTTCATATTTAGTATGATGGGAGACCTTATAACACCACATCATGTACCTCATTAATTATGCGCATATCTAATTCTTAGCAAGCTAAAAGAGCTAGACGTCTGATTTTTGGTATATAGGGATAAAATAGCAATAAATTTTTTTTGACAAAATGTCAAGTGACCTCGATGACCTGTGACCTTACCTCTGATTATATGTCATAACTAAGTAACCACAAGTGCTACACCCTTTATATTTGGTATGATGGGAGACCTTAAGACACAATATCCTGTACCTCATTAATTATGTGCATATCTAATTCTGAGCCAGCCAATAGAGCTAGAGGTCTGATTTTTGGTATATAGGCATAACTTAGTAATACAATTTTTTTGACAAAATGTCATGTGACCTCGATAACCTTGATTATACGTATATGTCCATAACTAAGTAGCCACAAGTGCTACACCCTTCATATTTGGTATGATTGGAGACCTTGTGACACCACATCCTGTACCTCATCAATTATGTGCATATCTAATTCTGAGCCAGCCAAATAGAGCTACTATCTTTGGTACACTGGCATAAGTATTTGGTAGAAGTTTTATGCAAAACTACCAGGATGAAAGGATGACTTTTAGTACCATTTTAACAAATGTGCCAATGATTCATTAGGTAGGTGCTGATCTAATTTTTCTTTTCTCTAATGCTGCGACTTGTTTCAAAACCCTATCATCGCTGCCTGCAGCTTTATTAGGGTTTCGACACCATGGGTGCGAAACCCTCTTGTAATCGTTCTGTTTTTTATTATTATTATTATTATTATTCTGTCGCACGTTTGGAACTCTGATTCTGCCAACCAGTTGGATAAAAGCTTTCAAATCCCTGCAAGTCGCCCCTATTATTTTTCTGATTTTTCTATGACCTTTGACCTCCCCTATACCTATGCAGCAAAGCTATGGCAATGGCTTATTCTGGCCTATGTTAAAGTCCAAGACAGCCAGCGTTTATTGGACAATGGCCAGTAGGGGACCAAATTGTACTCCACAATTTTGGGGATTCCACTTGACCTTTGACCTTTGCATCTTCCTGCAACTCATTTATTATGCGCATTTCTAATTATGAGCTAGCCAATAGAGCTAGAGATCTGATTTTTGGTATAAAGGGATAACTTAGCAATACAATTTTTTTTGACAAAATGTCGTGTGACCTCGATGACCTTTGACCTCAAATATACATATATGGCCATAACTAAGTAACCCCAAGTGCTACACCCTTCATATTTGGTATGATGGGAGACCTTATGACACCACATCCTGTACCTAATTAATTATGCGGATATATATTTCTGAGCCAGCCAATAGAGCTAGAGGTCTGATTTTTGGTATATAGGGATAGCTTAGCAATACAATTTTTTGACACAATATCATGTGACCTCGATGACCTTCGACCTTAAATATATCTATATGTCCACAACTTGGTAACCACAAGTGCTACAGACTTCATATGAGGTATGATGGGAGACCTTATGACACTTCATCCTGTACTTCATTAATTATGCGCACAATCTAATTTTTCTTTTGCTCTAATGCTGCCACTTATGTCGAAACCCGGTCATCGCTGCTTGCAGCTATATTTTATTATTATTATTATTATTATTATTATTGTTGTTCCGCCACCTTTTCATGCTTGCCATTTGAACACCATTATACAAGATGACTTCCAATTTGGCACATAGGTAAAACTCAAAAACCTTATTTTTCTATTTCGTTACCATGGAAACAGGTCACATGACCTGCCGTCAATCTTAAATTTAAACTTTTAAATCCCTCTCATTTACATATATATTCATCTATCAAAATTCCGCGAGGTCATTTTGTTGACCATATAGCCATGCTCCTGTATCCCTAAAATCAAGGTAACAGGTCTTGCCGATTTTGAGAAGATTTTTAAAGTATTATTTTTCTGATTTTTCTACGACCTTTGACCTTCCCTATACCTATGCAGCTATGCTATAGCAAAGGCTTATTCTGGCCTAAGTAAGAGCCCCAACGGGCTAGTATCTATTGAACATTTACAACTAAGGGACCACATTTCACACCAAAATTTTGGGGATGCAAATTGTCCTTTTTTGACAAAATGTCACATGACCAATTATATTTTGCCTTCTTTATAATGCACATACCTAATTCTAGGCAAGCCAATAGAGCTGGCGGTCTGATATTTGGTATATAGGTATACTTATGGGAGCAAAGTTTTTCAACAATATGTCACATGACCACCCACTTCATGTACCTCATTAATTATACACATACCTAATTCTGGACTTAATAATAGAGCTAGAGGTCTGATTTTTGGCAAACAGGGATAACTATGGGGTACGATTTTTTTTACCAAATATCACGTGACCTCCACGACCTTTGACCCCAAATATACATATATGTCTATAACTCAGTAACCATAAGTGCAACATCCTTCATATTTGGTATGATGGGACACCTTATAACGACACATCTTGTATCTCATTAAATATGCACATATCTAATTCTGGGCAAGCAAATAGAGCTAGAGGTCTGATTTTTGGTATCGAGGGATAAGGGATACAATTTTTTTGACATGATGATACAATTTTTTTGACATGATGTCACGTGACCTTGATGACCTTTGACCTCAAATATACATATTTGTCCGTTACTCATTAACCACAAGTGCAATACCCTTAATATTTGGTGGAATGGGACACCAGAGGACGACACTTCCTGAACCTCCTTAATATCCTTAATTAACAAATAGAGCTAGAGGTCTGATTATTGGTATATAAGGATAACTATAAGTTACAATATTTTTGACAAAATGTCACATGACCTCGATGACTTTTGACCTCGCTTTAACAAATACTACCATAGCATTTCGTCTTTTTGCCTAGCTATTCGACTATGCCCCTGTGCACCAAGATGTCTCGAAACCCGGTCATTGCTGCTTTGCAGCTATATTTATTATCGTTCCGCCACCTTCTCAGGCTTGCCATTTGAACACCGTTATACCAAATGACTTCCAATTTGGCACATAGGTAAAACTCAAAAACCGTATTTTTCTATTTCGTTACCATGGCAACAGGTCACAAGACCTGCCGTCAATTTGAAATTTATACGTTTAATTCCCTCTCATTTGCATAAATATTCATGTATCAAAATTCCGCGAGGTCTTTTTGTAGACCATATAGCCATGCTCCTTCATGCCAAAAATCAAGGTCACAGGTCTTGCCGATTTTGAGAAGAAGATTTTTAAAGTATTATTTTTTTGATTTTTCTATGACCTTTGACCTTTCCTATACCTATGCAGCTATGCTATAGCAAAGGCTTATTCTGGACCATGTAAGAGTCCTAACGGGCTATTGTCTATTGAACATTGACCAGTGGGGACAACATTTCACACCAAAATTTTGGGGATGCAAACTCTTCCTTTTTGACAAGGTGTCACATGACCAACTATATTTTGCCTTATTTATTATGCACATATCTAATTCTAAGCAAGCCAATAGAGCTGGAGGTCTGATTTTTGGTATATAGGGATGACTATTGGATACAATGTTTTTGATTAAATGTCACATGACCTCGATGACCTTTGACCTCGAATATCCATATATGTCCATAACTAAGTAACCATTAGTGCTACATCCTTCAAATTTGGTATGATGGGACACCTTATGACGATACATCCTGTACCTCATTAATTATGTGCATATCTAATTCTGGGCAAGCAGAAAGAGCTAGAGGTCTGATTTTTGGTATATAGGGATAACTTTAGGATACATTTTTTTGGACAAAATGTCACGTGACCTCGATGACCTTTGACCTCAAATATACATATTTGTCCATAACTCAGTAACGACAAGTGCTACACCCTTCACATTTGGTATGATTGGACACCTTATGACGACACATCCTGTTCCTCATTAATTATGCACATATTTAATTCTGGGCAAGCCCAATGAGCTGGAGGTCTGATTTTTGGTATATAGGGATAACTATGGAATAAATTTTTTTTTGACAAAATGTCACATAACCTCGATGACCTTTGACCTCAAATATACATTTTTGTCCATAATTCAGTAACCACAAGGGCTACACCCTTCATATTTGGTATGGTGGGAGACTTCATGACGCCACAAACTGTTCCTCATTAATTATGCACATATCTAATTCTGGGTAAGCAAAGAGAGCTAGAGGTCTGATTTTTGTTATATATGGATAACTATTATATACAATGTTTTTGACATAATGTCACGTGACCTAGATGACCTTTGACCTCAAAAATAAGTTTTTACTAATAAATCAGTAACCAAAAGGATATATTGTTTATACTTGGTAGGATAGAGACAATGATGCCATATTCTGAACCTTTTCAATTATGCACCTAATTGTCTTCTTTACAATACAGGTTAATATATCATTCTTTATGATGTTATAACTATGTAACCATTTGCTCATTTCCTCGAAACCCTTCATCGCTGCTTTGCAGCTATATTTATTATTCTTTTTCTTCTTCCGTCCTCTACATGCAACTGCCAGTCGAACACTGTTGTTCCTAGAGACTTCAAATTTGGCACATAGGTAAAACTCCTCACAAGTAATTTTTTGATTCTTTACCATAACAATTGGTCAGGTTACCTTGCAGCCATATTGAAAATAAACTTTCAAATAAACATTCATGTGCATAAAAATTAAACAATTGAAATTTTTTCAACAATTTTTGTAGACCATAGGCCTAGGCTCCTTCATGCCAAATATCAAAGTCATAGGCACTGCCAATTTTGAGAAGAAGATTTTTAAAGTATTATTTTTCTGAATTTTCATTGACCTTTGACCTCCCCTATACCTATGCAGCTAAGCTATGGCACTGGCTTATTCTGGCCTAGGTTAAAGCACTGTCTATGGTTAAAGTCCAAGACAGCCAGCGTCTATTGGATAATGGCCAGTAGGGGACCAAATTGCACTCCACAATTTTGGGACACCACTTGACCTTTGACCTTGGCATATTCCTGCAACTAATTTATTGTGCACATATCTAATTCTGGGTTTCCCACTGAAGCTTTAGGTCTGATTTTTGGTACATAGAGATAACTATTGGAGCAAAGTTTTTCAACAAAATGTCACATGACCAGCCACTTCCTATACCTCATTAATTATGCATATACCTAATTCTTGGCATAACAATAGAGCTGGAGGTCTGATTTCTATCCTGGGTTGGTAACTCTGCTGGTGGACAGAATTGTCGCAGAGGTTATCGTTCGCCCAGTTAAAGCGATGAAATTCGTTTCTTCGCCTTGATAAAGTTTGTATGTGCGATGTGTGATAGTGAGCATGCGTGCGTGAGTGCTTCACGAACTCTACAACAACTTAGCCGGCTATTGAACCACTCTTTTTTGGGAGAGGAGATTTAGCCGAGCGGTTCTCTCTGTGGCCTCTCCACTAGGTGACTGATGCCGTATGTTGTGTGTTCGAACCCGATTGAAAACTAGCCGTATTTTCTATCCTGGGTTGGTAACTCTGCTGGTGGACATAATTGTCCCCGATGTTATCGTTCGCCCAGTTAAAGCGATGAAATTCGTTTCTTCGCCTCGATAAAGTTTGTATGTGCGATGTGTGATAGTGAGCATGCGTGCGTGAGTGCTTCACGAACTCTACAACAACTTAGCCGGCTATTGAACCACTCTTTTTTGGGAGAGGAGATTTAGCCGAGCGGTTCTCTCTGTGGCCTCTCCACTGCCGTATGTTGTGTGTTCGAACCCGATTGAAAACTAGCCGTATTTTCTATCCTGGGTTGGTAACTCTGCTGGTGGACATAATTGTCCCCGATGTTATCGTTCGCCCAGTTAAAGCGATGAAATTCGTTTCTTCGCCTCGATAAAGTTTGCATGTGCGATGTGTGATAGTGAGCATGCGTGCGTGAGTGCTTCACGAACTCTACAACGTGTGGAGCGGTCTCATTCAGAAAAATGTAACAACTTAGCCAGCTATTGAACCACTCTTTTTTGGGAGTTGAGATTTAGCTGAGCGGTTCTCTCTGTGGCCTCTCCGCAAAGCGACTGATGCTGTATGTTGTGGGTTCGAACCCGATTGAAAACTAGCCGTATTGGTATATAGGGATTACTATGAGATACAATTTCTTTGACAAAATATCACATGACCTGGATGCCCTCTGACCCCAAATATACATATATATCCATAATTTCATAACCACAAGTGCCACACCCTTCATATTTGGTATGGTGGGACGACTTATGACGACATATCCTGTACTTCATTAATTATGCACATATCTAATTCTGAACAAGCCATTAAAGCTAGAGGTCTGATTTTTGGTATATAGGTATAACTATGGGATTCAATTTCTTTAAAAAATGTCATGTGACCTCAATGATCTTTGACCTCAAATATACATATTTGTTCCTGACTCAGTAACCACAAGTGCTACACCCTTCATATTTGGTATGATGGGAGACCTTATGACGACATATCCTGTACTTCATTAATTATGCACATATCTAATTTTTTGCAAGCTAATGGAGCTTGAGGTCTGATTTTTGGTAGATAGGGATAACTATGGCATTCAATTCTTTCAACAAAATGGCAAATCACCTCGATGACCTTTGACTTCGATTTCACAAATACTACCATAGCCCTCCCTCTTATTGCATATATATTTCTCTATTGCCTCTGTTGACCAAAATTTCTCCAAACCCGGTCATTGCTGCTTTGCAGCTATTAGTCCGGGGTCACTTGTCATGATTTTGGCTTCCCTGTGCATTTCGTGAAGACTCTTGTCAACACATATCATTTTGTTCCTTAATGTCTGGAGGGTCCAAAAAACATTGTTGGCATTTTTTCTTTCCACTTTATCAAGGTCAAATTCAAGGTCATTCATTACTCTGCAAATTCCATTAATTAAGCATTGTAGTGCATACAAATTGGCTACAATCATTGACCAAATTACTTTATAGTGCCTTCATTGGTGTGAAGGAACTTCACAGCTCATAATAGATTAAAAAAAAACCTTACAGTTTCTGGGTTTTACCATTTTATATGAATTTATATGCAATTACAAGGATTTGCCTGTGTTGCAGTTGTACATCGTTTTCCATGCACTGTGATAAATAATAACACAGATCGGTTTCTGACATGCACTGTGCTTGACAACTACATCATAAACTTTATTTTATCAATTTCATGCATTTCAGCGTAAGCAATTCGCAGTATTTCCAGACCTCTGCGCAGAATTTCACTAGTGTAGACTGCCGGATTGCCATGCATCTAGCAGTGAAATATTTGCTTTTAGTGAGAGTAAGTCATCCCTTTTCCTCGCATCTCTCTCCAACTCATATAAAACGATTTGGATTTTTTCCTAACAATAGCAGGGATTAGAAGCTTGTTACTAAACATAGGCTACATGCAGAAGCCATTTATCAAAACTAAGCCTCTGCGCTGAGAAATATAGGCTATTACCTGTGCCTTTTGAAAATCAACTCCAGTACGCACAATGTTGTACTAAGCAAGGCACCTATTGTTAAAACATTGATACTGAGTACGAAAACTGATTCATTAACAATAGGTTGATCCTTCATTGAGACACAGGGAGTCCGTAGGTTATTTAGGGTTAAAGAAGAAGAGATAAGTCATATACGGTGTTAGTAGTTTCTCAGAAATCGTTATCCAAAGGCTATTTAATCGATATTTTAATGTCACGGAATATTCGACATTTAGTGGCCTGATATCTCAGGAAGCAAGTGGTGAGCTAGATTCAAATCCCACCGCATATGACACAGTACTGGAGTTTGTTCACAGAGAGGTGAATTGTGTGATGATATCTTTCCAAGAATATGTTCAAGACTTAGAGATGATGATTCCTCTTCCCTTCGAGCTTGTGGTGATAGTTGGCATAGGGAATGTTATGCAAATACTTGCCACAAAGGTCTACTCCAGTGAGCAAAATTGCGCTACGAAAAAGCATTAGAGCAAGGTGATAGCTCTGTATTAATAGGTAAGGCTGCGTTCACAAAAATGGTTAGGGGGGGCTGGAGGAATTCAGGGGGGATTCGAAAATTTTTGGGGGTAGTAGAGGGGGGGGGACTTTAAAATTTTGCTCTGCCTGCAGGGGGGGACTTGAAAATTTTTCGGTTCCCTTTTGAGTTTTACATTTTCCAAGTTTTTGTAGGTAATTCAATGAAAAATGAATACCATTTTCATGTCATCCAATTGTTGTAATGTTAGTAATAATTTAACAAAATTTAATCTAGAACCATTTTGTCACATTTCATGACTTTTATCTCGAAAAAATCTAAATTTTTGTGATTTGTCATAAAAAACCACACTTGAGCCTGGTAACAGGGCAGAAGCTGCAACTGTTGATGGTTTTTGCAATATTTCTATGTAGTAAACGCAGTTTCTTGTTGTCTCCCTACAGCATGGTCAAACACAAATATTCAGTTTGTCGACAAAGTCTGTATATATATATATATATATATATATATATATATATATATATATATATATATATATATATATATATATATAAATATGTATTAGGTGATAATTCATTATAGTCCAGACTGACAGTCAGTTGTCAGTGATACAAATGCATGGTAACAAACACAGGCTGTGATAGCAAGCTAGCTGAATACTGGACAGTTCAACATGCTGTAGGTAGTAGAACAAGAACGCAGTTGTATAAACTGAACAAAAATATTGTCAAAATTATCAAATTTAATACAGCTACTCCCTGCAGGCAGTGTCACTCTTACATACTGCCCTGCTACTGCAGTATCACTGTCACTGCATACCTGAGCAGTGATAGAGATAGCTCCGACTCCGACTGATAACTTTGACATCTTGAAACCTAGCTCTGTTTGGCTGGGCCCTGGCGAGCAGAGCTACTTGAAACCGTACTTGATGAAGTTAAGTGGGCAATATCACCTAAAGAACGTCCAGGTTAACAGTGAATAGTTCCAGAGAGTCAAGTTAACTGAGCCAATTTCAGGCAGTCCACAGGTCAGATCACGAGCGAGACGTACAACCCATGACCCTTCATAGCAACACTGCGAACATATGGATGCCTTAGGCGCGGTATGACAAGGGGGGCACTGCAGGCCTTCCCATCGAGCCGCTCTGTCATCGCCGTTACATGATTTCTACACAGTTACGTGTATATACCATGATAATAAACCACCTCGTTGTTTGGTATAATTCCTCGTCTATCCTCAAAGACCACCCAAATCATGATGAAATGAATAGTTTTGAACAAATCTGCCGCGTGTTGAGAGAATGTCCATCGTTTTCCATGGTCGCGACATGACGAGCGATGCATTGCAACCGCGATCCCTCAGGATCGGCACAAGCCTTACGAGTATGGCGAGAGTGTCCGGCCTTCGCAACGCCAGACACTCTCACTATACTCGCAGGGCTCGACCGGCACATACAAGACATGTCGATCCCTATTGCTGAAAACTTTATATTCACACAGTCCAATATATGGAGCTACGATATTTCTGCAGTAGCCTTTATACATATCTCTGGGTGGCAGGGCTGTGAGTAGCCCTGCGTACAGGTCTGTGTGTTCCCGTCGGCCTCCACCACAGTAGTGGAGGCCGTATAACGCCGGGAACACACCGACATGTACGCAGGATTAGGCTGTGCGCTACCGGCGTTATACGGCCTGGCCGTATAACGCCGGTAACTCACAGCCCTGCCACCCGGAGCTACAGTATACAGAGAAATAGCGGCTGCTTGATCAGTGTTTGTCAAGTCGGGCGCGTTCGCGTTCTACATGCACTAGTGAAAACGTTGCCTCGAATCTAAACAGAGAGTATTTTTGCCTTTGTCACACTCCGTTTAGAGGCTAAACCCACGGTTACGTGTGGTTCGATGCATAGCGGCCGCTGCGTGGTATGCAATTTTACTATGCATACCCACAAAGCGGCCGCTATGTATCGAACCACACGTAACCGTGGGCTAGTGGCTAGCCATCGTTTTGTTGGGGTAGGACTCCATGGTTTGGGCCTAGACTGTCTATGGTTTGGGAGAGGCGGCCCTACACTGTACAGCGAGGGGATCGCTGGTTGCCGGCGTGTAGGCCTACTGTACTAGCGACGGGACCGCCGGCCGCTGGCTTACCACCTCGAGTGTATATTGAGGCACGCCATGAGCGAGTGGACCGCTGGCAGCCGACTAACCACCACGAGTGTTTTGTCCACTTGCAACAGTTTAATATAGAATGGGACGTGTCGGTAACTTGGACGTCCATGAGATGATATTGAAGACTAAGGGCTGAGAGTTATTGCTGAAATACCCAAAATATCTTGTCCAACATCCGAGTGTGATGATCCAAAACCCTCTGGCATTAAACTGTAACAATGACGACATTGACAATTATTCAATTTTCATGTTGGGCTCTTCTGCGGGGTGTCCCACTCTGTTTTCTTTTCTCGAACGGGCCTCCTTTTTTTTCTACTGAGTTTTTTTTTTTTTTTTTGTAACCTCGTTTTGGTGTTTTTTTTGTAACCTCGCTTTGGTTTTTTTCCAAGCTGACCTCGTTTTGGTTTCTTTTCAGCCTCAACGCCGGCGCGATCTCGGTCGACTTTTCAATTGTGATTCTCTTTCTTTTTTTAGTCAGACCTAATGGTTGTTCGTTTTGGTTTTTGGTAGTAGTGTGAGTACTATTTGTGGTTTTGTTTTTAATCATTTCAATATTTTTTGTGTGTTTACTTGATTTTTTTCCCTTATAATCACCATTCATTGCTCCTTTATATCAAATACACGTGTATGTGTACGTCAATAAGTATGGGAGTGTGGTATTTCTAAATTTTTGCAAACAGTTTATCTTCTCATTACGGTTCAAAGAATATTTTACAATTAAGCATTACATAACATTCTGCCCTTTTTTGCAGTAATACTTTTCTCGTTTATTTTCTTCCGTAATTCCATCGAATTTTTATTTCAATCGAGAAAGACGGTTGCACGTCATTTTTATCTGTACAGACACATTCAAATATTTAATGACACGTATTTTCTAATGAATGCTATTTTTATGAAAAGGTACATTAATAAAATGCAATGATCAGTGGACGAAAGAACTTTTTTCTTTATTATTTATACACGTTTAAGACTTTTTTTAGAAAAAAAATTTGACAGTTTATTTTTACTGACGATAAATATTTTTGAAACATTTGGCGCGCCGTAGAGTTGCTGAAGAAAGTACAGAGGAACATGTAAGAGTACTGTTCAAAGCTGCCAAAATTTTGAGAAAAGCAATATCAATATCAAGAAGCACACCAACCAAAGGCAGTCTTATCCAACCAATTCTCAGAGCCCATTATCAAACAATGATATGAAAAATGATATCATTGCCAAACCCGACTTGCCACCTCCAGCAAACAAAAGGAGGAAGCTGGAGGAAAACACATTCATACCCATAGTAAGCATGCTTCCTCCTGCCCCTGAAGCTGCCGTGCATTTGATCAGATGTTCTTGTACACAAAATATATGCAAAACAAATATCTGCTCTGACATGTAATGACATGTACGGAAATACACTGTCATTATGAGGCTGATGAAAATTATGGTCAGAACTGTTCAACTCCTATAAGTGACACTTTTATAGATGATTTTGATAATAGTCAGAACTGTTCAACTCCTATAAGTGACACTTTTATAGATGATTTTGATAATGATTAACAACCTAAGCATGAAAATCTTCCGTTTTTTGAAAGTCACTCATGCAGAGTTATGAACATGAGTTTTAAAGTAACTGTGTGATCGTATTACTTTTATAACTAAAATTTCTTCAGATTAGAGATTATGGCATTAAAAGTCATTGACCTTTGACAGGAAATGTTCGACATCTAACTTCCTGAGACTGTTGTATACGTTTTATGAATCTGAAATTGTATACAAGATAATCAATTGTGATGTTTTAAGATATGGAAGTCATTTCTACAAAAATTAGCAGAAATTTCATACTGACTTTCAATTGACCTTTGGTAAAGTAGTTCTATACATATTTTAATGCAATAAGGCCAGAGAAAAAAAAATCTTGTTCATCGGATTTTTTGGACCAAGTCCCAGGAGCGGCGAGCGAAAATTTTTTTTTTTTTATTTTTTTAGGCCGAAGGTAAACGCGGTTCTCTGGCATTTTTGCACACATCCAGACAAGGCAAGATAATTGTTTCCCTTTTTACCAGAAATATCTCAGACAAGAAACACTGATACTGGTAACTGAATTCAATACTATATTTCCCAACAATAATATAGGCCATTACATTCACAGTTAGTGTTTGCACAACATATTCTGAGCATTTCAAAATTCTCTCAGAATAAAACTGAAATGTACAGCAAATCACTGAAATTCAACAATTCAGTATTGTCCTTTAATATTGTCCTGGTAGGACCTAGCATCTGAGTTTTTTCATTTTACTTTGGCCCCATGTTTGGCCTCTTTGTCTACATTAGGGTCATACTTTCACAACCAAGAAGAATTTTTGGTCAAAAACCTCTGTGTAGATTTCAAGTGTTTTACCTACTATATATACACATTTTACACAATGGTCTAACAACACTGTACTGTGATCGGAATGAAGTTATATAGTCATCATTCAGATCGTACTTTAACATCGACGCAACCATGTGTTTTGTCATTGCCGTAAATTTTTATACTTTCGATGCAATTTTCATTCAATCAGATGCACCGTCCATCTATATCTGCTGTCACGATCTTGTTGAACAAATCGCCGAACGTAATGTCAGGACAAACACTGAATAGCGTCTCTGGAACTAACTGTTGGCCATCACGTCGAATGTTGGCGATCAAATTAATACTCTTGATGTGACATGTACTTACCTTTACAAAACGAGCAAATTTCTGGCCAAATCGACCCACTTTGCGTCGTGATTCGCCAAATTCAGACGTCACAACAACGTGTTGGCGGTCAACTAAGTCCGAGCACGTATGAAGTCTCATTCAAAATTCCGTGCCCGCGAAAACCCGACACAGTGTAGGGCGCCACCAGCGGCAGTACTAAAAATATTTGTAATGCGGAAGTAAGAATTTGCCGGGATCAAAAAAAAAAAAATTTCCAAATATGCCAAAGTAGAAGTGGCGATTCCGATGAACAATTTATTTTTTCTTCCTGGCCTAACCATTTTATTTTCAACAAACCTCAATGTTAATTATTGTTAGGAATAATCCACATCAAAATGCATGTTTCCAAACGGAATTTAGTGGCAAACTGGCCATAAAAAGTCTTTTCATGTCTAAGAATAACCGATTTTGTCAATTTTAAGGAAATGACCTTGAAATGACCTTCAGAGTTGTCAGAAAAATTGCCAACAATGTTTTTTGAAAACCTTGGCCATTAACTAACTCGATGACCTAAGTTAGCAAAAATCTTCACTCAAAACACACGGAATGACAATTGACCCCTGACTATACATTTATTATTATTATTATTTATTGCTAATGTTACCTTTCTTAGTTTTTCTTGTCCGACATTAAACTTCGTTCGCATTTCATACGACTTTTGGAAACTAAATTTGTACATTTTTGTCTTTATTTACTTTTCCAACGGGAGATGGGTAGTACTGTTGCGGCATACTTGATGGCTTCTGCCTGTATATGACCATTGAAATTGTCGTACTTTAGGTAGGGAAGATATTCAGCTGTTTATTGGGCACTTGTCACACGCTGCCCCCTTAGAGTCAGTCAATTTCACGAACCTTAGGTACGACAGATTGTCAATCCTTTTTCCGTGTAAAACTTTTAATAACTGCCCGCTGACGGTCATTCCGATCCACATTCTTTGGTATGGAAAATGACCACCCTTTTCCGAACACACTTGTGGTCTGCTGCGGGTCGACAGCGATTCAAATTAAGGCGCTTCTTATACGGGAAATTTTCAATCTCTTTCATGGCATACCTATCCCCGTCAGCCAATTCAGTAAAATTACAATCGTCGCACTTTAAGTACGTGTAATTTATGGCCTTTGAGTTAGAGCACCTGCCGTCCAATCGCCACCATCTGACATTCAAATAACCGTACTTGAGGTAGCGAAGTATGTCATTGTTTAACCGCACAATAAGCTACCCTGGTCCCGCCGCTGACATCTTTATTCACGCTCATATGAACGGTAAATTGTCTATTCTTTATCGGATACACCTGTCACCGATTCCCACCGTCCGACTTACTAGTCAAAGCCAATTTTAGTGGTCAGCATTTGCAAACCTTACCAAGATATTGGTCGCCTAATTGTTAATACTAGACATCCGTTCTGTCATGACAACTCAGGAGCAGTACGAGACTTTATTAAGTATCTACTACCTCGGCAGTAAACTGCCTCTGGCAGAAAATTAAAATCCCCGTAGAACCGCGCCAGTCCAATACATCACTAGGCATTTGACCGATCACATTTCTGCTGACCCATTGAATAGTAAATTTCGTTTAAAAAGAAAACCCATTTAAATTCATGTTTGCCAAGTATAGATTGTTCCATCTTTGGCAAATTTAAATTTGTACATTCTCGTCTTTATTTACTTTCTTGACGGGATATCACATGGGAGGTCACATGCCATTTTGTCAAAAACTTGTTATGCTAAGATATCCCTATATACCAAAAATCAGACCTCCAGCTCTATTGGCTGGCTCAGAATTAGATATACACATAAATTATGAGGAACACGATGTGGTGTGATAAGGTCTCCCATCATACCAAATATAAAGGGTGTAGCACTTGTGGTTACTTAGTTATGGATATATACATATATGCAAGATCAAAGGTCATCGATGTCAAATGACATTTTGTCAAAAAAGTTGTATTGCTTAGTTATCCCTAAATACCAAAAATTAGACCTCTTGCTCTATTGGCTGGTTCTGAATTAGATATGCACATAATTGATTTTCTGGATTTTGTGTCATAAGGCCTCCAATCAAACCAAATATGAAGGGTGTAGCACTTGTGGTGACTTAGTTATGGACATGTACGTATTTTCAAGGTCAAAGGTCATCGAGGTCACATGACATTTTGTCAAAAAATATTCACGCTAAGTTATCCCTAAATACCAAAAATTAGACCTCTTGCTGTATTGGCTGGTTCTGAATTAGATATGCACATAATTGATGACGTGGTGTCACAAGGTCTCCCATCATACAAAATATGAATAGTGTAGCACTTGTGGTTACTTAGTTATGGACATATACGTATATTCAAGGTCATCGAGGTTAAATGACATTTTGTCAAAAAAAATTGTATCGCTAAGTTATCCTTCTACCAAAAATCAGACCTCTACTTCTATCGGTTGGCTCAGAATTAGATATGCGCATAATTGATGAGGTACAGAATGTGGTGTCATAAGGTCTCACATCATGCAAAATATGAAGGGTGTAGCAAATGTAGTTACTTACTTATGGACATATACATATATGCAAGATCAAAGGTCATCGAGGTCAAATGACATTTTGTCAAAAAAACCTTTATGCTAAGTTATCCCTATATACCACAATTCAGACCTCTAGCTCTATTGGCTGGCTAAGAATTAGATATGCACATAATTGATGACGTAGTGTCATAAGGTCTCCCATCATACCAAATATAAAGGGTGTAGCACTTGTGGTTACTTAGTTATGGACATATACGTATTTTCAAGGTCAAAGGTCATTGAAGTCACATGACATTTTGTCAAAAAAAAATTGCATCGCTAAGTTATCCTTATACCAAAAATCAGACCTCTTCTTCTATCGGTTTGCTCAGAATTATATATGCACATAATTAATGTGGTACACGATGTGGTGTCATAAGGTCTCCCATCATATCAAATATAAAGGGTGTAGCACTTGTGGTTACTTAGTTATGGACATATACGTATTTTCAAGGTCAAAGGTCATTGAGGTCACATGACATTTTGTCGAAAAAATTCTATTGCGAAGTTATGAATATATGCCAAAAATCAAACCTCTAGCTCTATTGGCTGGCTCAGAATTAAATAGGCGCATAATTAATGATGTACAGGATGTGGTGTCATAAGGTCTCCCATTATACCAAATATGAAGGGTGTAGCACTTGTGGTTACTTAGTTATGGACATATACTCAGATTTAAGCTCAAAGATCATCGAGGTCACATGACATTTTGTCAAAAAAATTGTATTGCTAAGTTGTCCCTATATACCAAAAATCAAAACTCTAGCTCTATTGGCTGGCTCAGGATTAGATATGCACATAATTGATGAGGTACAGGATGTGGTGTCATAAGGTCTGCCATGATGCCAAATATGAAGGGTGTAGCACTTGTGGTGACTTAGTTATGGACAAGTACGTATTTTCAAGGTCAAAGGTCATCGAGGTCACATGACATTTTGTCAAAAAAGTTGTATTGCTAAGTTGTCCCTATATACCACAAATCAGACCTCTAGCTCTATTGGCTGGCTTAGAACTAGATATGCGTATAATTGATGAGGTACAGGATGTGGTGTCATAAGGTCTGCCATCATGCCAAATATGAAGGGTGTAGCACTTGTGGTGACTTAGTTATCGACATATACTCAGATTTAAGCTCAAAGATCATCGAGGTCAAATGACATTTTGTCAAAAAAATTGTATTGCTAAGTTGTCCCTATATACCAAAATCAAATCTCTATACGTTTTTGTCCATAACTAAGTAACCACAAGTGCTACACCCTTCATATTTGGTTTGATTGGAGACCTTATGACACAAAATCCCTAAATCATCAATTATGTGCATATCTAATTCTGAGCAAGCCAATAGAGCTAGAGGTCTGATTTTTGGTATTTAGGGATAACTAAGTATAAAGATTTTTTTGACAAAATGTCATGTGACTTCGATGACCTTTCATCTTGCATATATGTATATGTCCATAACTAAGTGACCACAAGTGCTACACCCTTCATATTTGGCATGATGGGAGACCTTATGACACCACATCCTGTACATCATCAATTATGTGCATATCTAATTCTAAGCCAGCCAATAGAGCTAGATCTCTGATTTGTGGTATATAGGGACAACTTAGCAATACAACTTTTTTTGACAAAATCCAGAAAATCAATTATGTGCATATCTAATTCAGAACCAGCCATTAGAGCAAGAGGTCTAATTTTTGGTATTTAGGGATTACTTAGCAATACAACTTTATTGACACAATGTCATGTGACCTCGATGACCTTTGATCTTGCATATATCTATATGTCCATAAGTAAGTAACCACAAGTGCTATACCCTTCATATTTTGCATGACGGGAGACCTTATGACACCACATCGTGTACCACATTAATTATGTGCATATATACCAAAAATCAGACCTCTTCTTCTATTGGTAGGCTCAGAATTAGATATGCACATAATCAATGAGGTACAAGATGTGGTGTCATAAGGTCTCCTATCATATCAAATATGAAGGGTGTAGCACTTGTTGTTACTTAGTTATGGACATATACTCAGATTTAAGCTCAAAGATCATCGAGGTCAAATGACATTTTGTGAAAAAAATCTTTATACTAAGTTATCCCTATATATAAAAAATCAGACCTCTAGCTCTATTGGCTGGCTCAGTATTAAGTATGCGCATAATTGATGAGGTACAGGATGTGGTGTCATAAGGTCTGCCAGCATAAAAAATATGAAGGGTGTAGGACTTGTAGTGACTTAGTTATTGACATAAACGTATTTTTAGGTCAAAGGTCATCGAGGTCACATGACATTTTGTCAAAAACATTTTTATGCTAAGTTATTCCTAAATACCAAAAATCAGACCTCTTGCTCGATTGGCTAGTTGTGAATTAGATATGCACATAATTGATGACGTTTAGTCATACGGTCTCCCATCATACCAAATATGAATAGTGTAGCACTTGTGGTTACTAAGTTATGGACATATACGTATATTCAAGGTTATTGAGGTTAAATGACATTTTGTCAAAAAAAATTGTATCGCTTAGTTACTCTCATACCAAAAATCAGACCTCTACTTCTATCGGTTGGCTCAGAATTAGATATGCACATAATTAATGTGGTACACGATGTGGTGTCATAAGGTCTCCCATCATGGCAAATATGATGGGTGTAGCACTTGTGCTTACTTAGTTATGGACATATACATATATGCAAGATCAAAGGTCATCGAAGTCACATGACATTTTGTCAAAAACATCTATATGCTTAGTAATCCCTATATACCACAAATCAGACCTATAGCTCTATTTGCTGACTCAGAATTAGATATTCACATAATTGATGACGTGGTGTCATAAGGTCTGCCATCACGCCAAATGTGAAGGGTGTAGCACTTGTGGTGACATAGTTATGGACATGTACGTATTTTCAAGGTCAAAGGTAATCGAAGTCACATGACATTTAGTCAAAAAAGTTGTATTGCTAAGTTGTCCCTACATACCATAAATCAGACCTCTACCTCTATTGGCTGGCTTAGAATTAGATATGCGTGTAATTGATGAGGTACAGAATGTGGTGTCATAAGGTGTGCCATCATGCCAAATATGAAGGGTGTAGCACTTTTGGTGACTTAGTTATGGACATATACATATATGGAAGATCAAAGGTCATCGAGGTCACATGACATTTTTATTGAAAAAAAATCTTTAAGCTAAGTTATCGATATATACCAAAAATCAGACCTCTAGCTCTATTTGCTTGTTCAGAATTAGATATGCGCATAATTGATGAGGTAGACGATGTGGTGTCATAAGGTCTGCAATCATGACAAATATGAAGGGTGTTGCACTTGTGGTTACTTAGTTATCGACATATACTCAGATTTAAGCTCAAAGATCATCGAGGTCACATGATATTTAGTAAAAAAAATCTTTACGCTAAGTTATCCCTAAATACCAAAAATTAGACCTCTTGCTCTATTGGCTGGTTCTGAATTAGATATGCACATAATTGATTTAAATTAAATAGGCGCATAATTAATGATGTACAGGATGTGGTGTCATAAGGTCTCCCATTATACCAAATGTGAAGGGTGTAGCACTTGTGGTTACTTAGTTATGGACATACACTGAGATTTAAGCTGAAAAATCTTTGAGGTCACATGACATTTTGTCAAAAAAGTTGTATTGCTAAGTTGTCCCTACATACCATAAATCAGACCTCTAGCTCTATTAGCTGGCTCAGAATTAGATATGCGCATTGTTGATGAGGTAAAGAATGTGGAGTGATAAGGTCTGCCATCATGCAAAATATGAAGGGTGTAGCACTTGTGGTTGCTTAGTTATGGACATATACTCATGTTTAAGATTAAAGATCGTCGAGGTCACATGACATTTTGTCAAAAAAATTGTATTGCTAAGTGCTCCCTATATACCAAAAATCAGACCTCTAGCTCTATTGGCTGGCTCAGGATTAGATATGCACATAATTGATGAGGTACAGGATGTGGTGTCATAAGGTCTGCAATCATGCCAAATATGAAGGGTGTAGCACTTGTGGTGACTTAGTTATGGACAAGTACGTATTTTAAAGGTCAAAGGTCATCGAGGTCACATGACGTTTTGTCAAAAAAGTTGTGTTGCTAAGTTGTCCCTATATACCACAAATCAGACCTCTAGCTTTATTTGCTGGCTGAGAATTAAATATGCGCATAATTGATGAGGTACAGGATGTGGTGTCATAAGGTCTCCAATCAAACCAAATATGAAGGGTGTAGAACTTGTGGTGACATAGTTATGGACATGTACGTATATTCAAGGTCAAAGGTCATTGAGGTCACATGACATTTTGTCGACAAAATTCTATTGGGAAGTTATGAATATATGCCAAAAATCAAACCTCTAGCTCTATTGGCTGGCTCAGAATTAAATAGGCGCATAATTAATGATGTACAGGATGTGGTGTCATAAGGTCTCCCATTATACCAAATATGAAGGGTGTAGCACTTGTGGTTACTTTGTTATGGACATATACTCAGATTTAAGCTCAAAGATCATCGAGGTCACATGACATTTTGTCAAAAAAATCTTTATGCTAAGTTATCCCTATATACCAAAAATCAGACCTCTAGCTCTATTGGCTGGCTCAGTATTAGATATGCGCATAATTGATGAGGTACAGGATGTGGTGTCATAAGGTCTGCCATCATAACAAATATGAAGGGTATAGCACTTGTGGTTACTTAGTTATGGACATATACATATATGCAAGATCAAAGGTCATCGAAGTCACATGACATTTTGTCAAAAAATCTTTATGCTAAGTTATCCCTATATACCACAAATCAGACCTCTAGCTCTATTGGCTGGCTTAGAATTAGATATGCGCATAATTGATGAGGTACAGGATGTGGTGTCATAAGGTCTGCCATCATGCCAAATATGAAGGGTGTAGCACTTGTGGTTACTTAGCTATGGACATATACTCATGTTTAAGATCAAAGATCATCGAGGTCAAATGACATTTTGTCAAAAAAATTGTATTGCTAAGTTGTCCCTATATACCAAAAATCAGATCTCTAGCTCTATTGGCTGGCTCAGGATTAGATATGCACATAATTGATGAGGTACAGGATGTGGTGTCATAAGGTCTGCCATCATGCCAAATATGAAGGGTGTAGCACTTGTGGTGACTTAGTTATGGACATGTACGTATTTCAAGGTCAAAGGTCGTCGAGGTCACATGACATTTTGTCAAAAAAGTTGTATTGCTAAGTTGTCCCTATATACCACAAATCAGACCTCTAGCTCTATTGGCTGGCTTAGAATTAGATATGCGCATAATTGATGAGCTAGAGGATGTGGTGTCATAAGGTCTCCAATCATGCCAAATATGAAGGGTGTAGCACTTGTGGTGACTTAGTTATGGACATGTACGTATTTTCAAGGTCAAAGGTCATCGAGGTCACATGACATTTTGTCAAAAAAATCTTTACGCTAAGTTATCCCTAAATACCAAAAATTAGACCTCTAGCTCTATTGGCTGGCTTAGAATTAGATACGCGCATAATTGATGAGCTAGAGGATGTGGTGTCATAAGGTCTCCAATCATGCCAAATATGAAGGGTGTAGAACTTGTGGTGACTTAGTTATGGACATGTACGTATTTTCAAGGTCAAAGGTCATCGATATCACATGACATTTTGTCAAAAATTCTTTACGCTAAGTTTTCCCTAAATACAAAAATTAGACCTGTAGCTCTATTGGCTGGTTCTGAATAAGATATGCACATAATTGATTTTATGGATTTTGTGTCATAAGGTCTCCCATCATACCAAATATGAATTGTGTAGCACTTGTGGTTACTAAGTTATGGACATATACGTATATTCAAGGTTATTGAGGTTAAATGACATTTTGTCAAAAAAAATTGTATCGCTTAGTTACCCTCAAACCAAAAATCAGACCTCTACTTCTATCGGTTGGCTAAAAATTATATATGCACATAATTAATGTGGTACACGATGTGGTGTCATAAGGTCTCCCATCATGCCAAATATGATGGGTGTAGCACTTGTGGTTACTTAGTTATGGACATATACACATATGCAAGATCAAAGGTCATGAAAGTCACATGACATTTTTTCAAAAACATATTTATGCTAAGTTATCCCTATATACAACAAATCAGACCTCTAGCTCTATTGGCTCTCTCAGAATTAGATATGCGCATAATTGATGAGATACAGGATGTGGTGTCATAAGGTCTGCCATCATGCCAAATATGAAGGGTGTAGCACTTGGGGTTACTTAGTTTGGACATATACGTATTTTCAAGGTAAAAGATCATTCAGGTCACAAGACATTTTGTCGACAAAATTCTATTGCCATCATGCCAAATATGAAGGGTGTAGCAATTGTGGTTACTTAGCTATGGACATATACTCATGTTTAAGATCAAAGATCATCGAGGTCAAATGACATTTTGTCAAAAAAATTGTATTGCTAAGTTGTCCCTATATATCAAAAATCAGATCTCTAGCTCTATTGGCTTGCTCAGAATTAGATATGCGCATAATTGATGAGGTAGAGGATGTGGTGTCATAAGGTCTGCCATCATGCCAAATATGAAGGGTGTAGCACTTGTGGTTACTTAGTTATGGACATATACGTATATGCAAGATCAAAGGTCATCGAGGTCACATGACATTTTGTCAAAAAAATCTTTATGCTAAGTTATCAATATATACCAAAAATCAGACCTCTAGCTCTATTGACTGGCTTAGAATTCGATATGCGAACAATTGATGAGGTACATGATGTGGTGTCATAAGGTCTCCCATTATGCAAATATGAAGGGTGTAGCACTTGTGGTTACTTAGTTATGGACATATACGTATTTTCAAGGTCAAAGGTCATTGACGTCACATGATATTGTGTCGACAAAATTCTATTGGGAAGTTATGAATATATGCCAAAAATCAAACCTCTAGCTCTATTGGCTGGCTAAGAATTAGATATGCGCATAATTGATGAGCTACAGGATGTGGTGTCATAAGGTCTCCCATCATATCAAATATAAAGGGTGTAGCACTTGTGGTTACTTAGTTTTGGACATATACGTATTTTCAAGGTCAAAGATCATTCAGGTCGCAAGACATTTTGTCGACAAAATTCTATTGGGAAGTTATGAATATATGCCAAAAATCAAACCTCTTGCTCTATTGGCTGGCTCAGAATTAAATAGGCGCATAATTAATGATGTACAGGATGTGGTGTCATAAGGTCTCCCATTATACCAAATGTGAAGGGTGTAGCACTTGTGGTTACTTAGTTATGGACATATACTCATGTTTAAGATCAAAGATCATCGAGGTCACATGACATTTTGTCAAAAAAATTGTATTGCTAAGTTATCCCTATATACCAAAAATCAGACCTCTAGCTCTATTGGCTGGCTCAGGATTAGATATGCACATAATTGATGAGGTACAGGATGTGGTGTCATAAGGTCTGCAATCATGCCAAATATGAAGGGTGTAGCACTTGTGGTGACTTAGTTATGGACATAAGTACGTATTTTCAAGGTCAAAGGTCATCGAGGTCACATGACGTTTTGTCAAAAAAGTTGTATTGCTAAGTTGTCCCTATATACCACAAATCAGACCTCTAGCTTTATTTGCTGGCTGAGAATTAAATATGCGCATAATTGATGAGGTACAGGATGTGGTGTCATAAGGTCTCCAATCAAACCAAATATGAAGGGTGTAGAACTTGTGGTGACATAGTTATGGACATGTACGTATATCAAGGTCAAAGGTCATCGAGGTCACATGACATTTTGTCAAAAAAATCTTTACGCTAAGTTATTCCTAAATACCAAGAATTAGACCTCTTGCTCTATTAGCTGGTTCTGAATTATATATGCACATAATTGATTTTTGGATTTTGTGTCATAAGGTCTCCCATCATACCAAATATGAATAGTGTAGCACTTGTGGTTACTTAGTTATGGACATATACATATATGCAAGATCAAAGGTCATCGAGGTCAAATGACATTTTGTCAAAAAAATCTTTATGCTCAGTCATCCCTAAATACCAAAAATCAGACCTCTAGCTCTAGTGGCTGGTTCTGAATTAGATATTCACATTATTGATGACGTGGTGTCATAAGGTCTCCCATCATACCAAATACGAAAGCTGTAGCACTTGTGGTTACTTAGTTATGGACATAAACGTATTTTCGAGGTCAAAGGTCATCGAGCCCACATGACATTTTGTCAAAACATTTTTATGCTAAGTTATCCCTAAATACCAAAAATCAGACCTCTTCTTCTATCGGTAGGCTCAGAATTAGATATGCACATAAACAATGAGGTACAAGATGTGGTGTCATAAGGTCTCCCATCATATCAAATATAAAGGTGTAGCACTTGTGGTTACTTAGTTTTGGACATATATGTATTTTCAAGGTCAAAGGTCATTGAGGTCACATGACATTTTGTCGACAAAATTCTATTGGGAAGTTATGAATATATGCCAAAAATCAAACCTCTAGCTCTATTGGCTGGCTCAGAATTAAATAGGCGCATAATTAATGATCTACAGGATGTGGTGTCATAAGGTCTCCCATTATACCAGATATGAAGGGTGTAGCACTTGTGGTTACTTAGTTATGGACATATACTCAGATTTAAGCTCAAAGATCATCGAGGTCACATGACATTTTGTCAAAAAAATCTTTATGCTAAGTTATCCCTATATACCAAAAATCAGACCTCTAGCTCTATTGGCTGGCTCAGTATTAGATATGCGCATAATTGATGAGGTACAGGATGTGGTGTCATAAGGTCTGCCATCATAAAAAATATGAAGGGTGTAGCACTTGTGGTTACTTAGTTATGGACATATAGGTATATGCAAGATCAAAGGTCATCGAGTCACATGACATTTTGTCAAAAAAATTTTTATGCTAAGTTGTCCCTATATACCACAAATCAGACCTCTAGCTCTATTGGCTGGCTCAGAATTAGATATGCGCATAATTGATGAGGTACAGGATGTGGTGTCATAAGGTCTGCCATCATGCCAAATATGAAGGATGTAGCACTTGTGGTTACTTAGCTATGGACATATACTCATGTTTAAGATCAAAGATCATCGAGGTCAAATGACATTTTGTCAAAAAAATTGTATTGCTAAGTTGTCCCTATATACCAAAAATCAGATCTCCAGCTCTATTGGCTGGCTCAGGATTAGATATGCACATAATTGATGAGGTACAGGATGTGGTGTCATAAGGTCTGCCATCATGCCAAATATGAAGGGTGTAGCACTTGTGGTGACTTAGTTATGGACATGTACGTATTTTCAAGGTCAAACGTCGTCGAGGTCACATGACATTTTGTCAAAAAAGTTGTATTGCTAAGTTGTCCCTATATACCACAAATCAGACCTCTAGCTCTATTGGCTGGCTTAGAATTAGATATGCGCATAATTGATGAGCTAGAGGATGTGGTGTCATAAGGTCTCCAATCATGCCAAATATGAAGGGTGTAGCACTTGTGGTTACTTAGTTACGGACAAATACAGATATCCAAGATCAAAGGTTATCTAGGTCACATGACATTTTGTCAAAAAAATCTTTATGCTAAGTTATCCCTATGTACCAAAAATCAGACCTCTAGCTCTATTGGCTGGCTCAGAATTAGATAGGCGCATAATTGATGAGGTACAGTGTGTGGTGTCATAAGGTCTGCCATCATGCGTAATATGAAGGGTGTAACACCTGTGGTGACTTAGTTATGGACATATACGTATTTTTTAGGTCAAAGGTCATCGAGGTCACATGACATTTTGTCAAAAATATTTTTATGCTAAATTATCCCTAAAAACCAAAAATCAGACCTCTTGCTCTATTGGCTGCTTCTGAGATAGATATGCACATAATTGATGACGTGGAGTCATAAGGTCTCCCATCATACCAAATATGAATAGTGTAGTACTTGTGGTTACTAAGTTATGGACATATACGTATATTCAAGGTCATCGAGGTTAAATGACATTTTGTCAAACAAAATTTTGCGCTAAGTTACGCTCATACCAAAAATCAGACCTCTACTTTTATCGGTTGGCTCAGAATTAGATATGCACATAATTAATGTGGTACACAATGTGGTGTCATAAGGTCTCCTATCATGCCAAATATGAAGGGTGTAGCACTTGTGGTTACTTAGTTATGGACATATACATATATGCAAGATCAAAGGTCATCGAAGTCACATGACATTTTGTCAAAAACATCTTTATGCTAAGTTATCCCTATATACCACAAATCAGACCTCTAGCTCTATTGGCTGGCTCAGAATTAGATATGCGCATAATTGATGAGGTACAGGATGTGGTGTCATAAGGTCTGCCATCATGCCAAATATGAAGGGTGTAGCACTTGTGGTGACTTAGTTATGGACATATACATATATGCAAGATCAAAGGTCATCGAGGTCAAATTACATTTTGTCAAAACACCTTTGTGCTATGTTATCCCTATATACCAAAAATCAGACCTCTAGCTCTCTTGGCTGGCTCAGAATTAGATATGCACATAATTGATGAGTTAAAGGATTTTGTGTCATAAGGTCTCCAATCAAACAAAATATGAAGGGTGTAGCACTTGTGGTTACTTAGTTATTGACATAAACGTATTTTTTAGGTCAAAGGTCATCGAGGTCACATGACATTTTGTCAAAAACATTTTTATGCTATATTATCCCTAAAAACCAAAAATCAGACCTCTTGCTCTATTGGCTGGTTCTGAGATAGATATGCACATAATTGATGACGTTGAGTCATAAGGTCTCCCATCATACCAAATATGAATAGTGTAGTACTTGTGGTTACTAAGTTATGGACATATACGTATATTCAAGGTCATCGAGGTTAAATGACATTTTGTCAACAAAAATTGTATCGCTAAGTTACCCTCATACCAAAAATCAGACCTCTACTTTTATCGGTTGGCTCAGAATTAGATATGCACATAATTAATGTGGTACACGATGTGGTGTCATAAGGTCTCCCATCATGCCAAATATGAAGGGTGTAGCACTTGTGGTTACTCAGCTATGGACATATACTCATGTTTAAGATCAAAGATCATCGAGGTCAAATGACATTTTGTCAAAAACATTTTTATGCTAAATTATCCCTAAATACCAAAAATCAGACCTCTTGCTCTATTGGCTGGTTCTGAGATAGATATGCACATAATTGATGACGTGGAGTCATAAGGTCTCCCATCATACCAAATATGAATAGTGTAGCACTTGTGGTTACTAAGTTATGGACATATACGTATATTCAAGGTCATCGAGGTTAAATGACATTTTGTCAAAAAAAATTGTATCGCTAAGTTACCCTCATACCAAAAATCAGACCTCTACTTTTATCGGTTGGCTCAGAATTAGATATGCACATAATTAATGTGGTACAGGATGTGGTGTCATAAGGTCTGCCATCATGCCAAATATGAAGGGTGTAGCACTTGTGGTTACTTAGCTATGGACATATACTTATGTTTGAGATCAAAGATCATCGAGGTCAAATGACATTTTGTCAAAAAAATTGTATTGCTAAGTTGTCCCTATATACCACAAATCAGACCTCTAGCTCTATTGGCTGGCTTAGAATTAGATATGCGAACAATTGATGAGGTACAGGATGTGGTGTCATAAGGTCTCCCATTATGCCAAATATGAAGGGTGTTGCACTTGTGGTTACTTAGTTATGGACATATACATATATGCAAGATCAAAGGTCATCGAGGTCACATGACATTTTGTCAAAAAAATCTTTATGCTAAGTTATCAATATATACCAAAAATCAGACCTCTAGCTCTATTGGCTGGCTTAGAATTAGATATGCGAACAATTGATGAGGTACAGGATGTGGTGTCATAAGGTCTCCCATTATGCCAAATATGAAGGGTGTAGCACTTGTGGTTACTTAGCTATGGACATATACATATATGCAAGATCAAAGGTCATCGAGGTCACATGACATTTTTTCGACAAAATTCTATTGGTAAGTTATGATATACCAAAAATCAGACCTCTAGCTCTATTGGCTGGCTCAGAATTAGATATGCGCATAATTGATGAGGTACAGGATGTGGTGTCATAACGTCTGCCATCATAAAAAATATGAAGGGTGTAGCACTTGTGGTGACTTAGTTATGGACATAAACGTATTTTTTAGGTCAAAGGTCATCGAGGTCACATGACATTTTGTCAAAAATATTTTTATGCTAAATTATCCCTAAAAACCAAAAATCAGACCTCTTGCTCTATTGGCTGCTTCTGAGATAGATATGCACATAATTGATGACGTGGAGTCATAAGGTCTCCCATCATACCAAATATGAATAGTGTAGCACTTGTGGTTACTAAGTTATGGACATATACGTATATTCAAGGTCATCGAGGTTAAATGACATTTTGTCAACAAAAATCTTTGCGCTAAGTTACGCTCATACCAAAAATCAGACCTCTACTCTATCGGGTGGCTCAGAATTAGATATGCACATAATTGATGAGGTACAGAATGTGGTGTCATAAGGTCTGCCATCATGCCAAATATGAAGGGTGTAGCACTTGTGGTTACTTAGTTATGGACATATACATATATGCAAGATCAAAGGTCATCGATGTCACATGACATTTTGTCAAAAAATCTTTATGCTAAGTTATCCCTATATACCAAAAATCAGACCTCTAGCTCTATTGGCTGGCTCAGAATTAGATATGTGCATAATTGATGAGGATCAGGATGTGGTGTCATAAGGTCTGCCATCATGCCAAATATGAAGGGTGTAGCACTTGTGGTGACTTAGTTATGGACATGTACGTATCACATGACATTTTGTCAAAAAAGTTGTATTGCTAAGTTGTCCCTATATACCACAAATCAGACCTCTAGCTCTATTGGCTGGCTTAGAATTAGATATGCGCATAATTGATGAGGTACAGATGTGGTGTCATAAGGTCTGCCATCATGCCAAATATGAAGGGTGTAGCACTTGTGGTTACTTAGCTATGGACATATACTCATGTTTAAGATCAAAGATCATCGAGGTCAAATGACATTTTGTCAAAAAAATTGTATTGCTAAGTTGTCCCTATATACCACAAATCAGACCTCTAGCTCTATTGGCTGGCTCAGAATAAGATATGCACATAATTGATGAGGTACAGGATGTGGTGTCATAAGGTCTGCCATCATGCCAAATATGAAGGGTGTAGCACTTGTGGTTACTTATTTATGGACATGTAAGTATTTTCAAGTCAAAGGTCGTCGATGTCACATGACATTTTGTCAAAAAAGTTTATGCTAAGTTATCCCTATATACCAAAAATCAGACCTCTAGCTTTATTGGCTGGCTCAGAATTAGATATGCGCATAATTGATGAGGTACAGGATGTGGTGTCATAAGGTCTCCAATCAAACAAATATGAAGGGTGTAGCACTTGTGGTGACTTAGTTATGGACATGTACGTATTTTTAAGGTCAAAGGTCATCGAGGTCACATGACATTTTGTCAAAAAAATTTTATGCTAAGTTATCCCTAAATACCAAAAATTAGACCTCTAGCTCTATAGCTGGTTAGAATTAGATATGCACATAATTGATTTTGTGGATTTTGTGTCATAAGGTCTCCAATCAAACCAAATATGAAGGGTGTAGAACTTGTGGTGACTTAGTTATGGACATATACGTATTTTCAAGGTCAGAGGTCATCGAGGTCACATGACATTTTGTCAAAAAACTCTTTACGCTAGGTTATCCGTAAATACCAAAAATTAGACCTCTAGCTCTATTGGCTGGATCTGAATTAGATATGCACATAATTGATTTTATCAATTTTGTGTCATAAGGTCTCCCAATACCAAATATGAATAGTGTAGCACTTGTGGTGACTTAGTTATGGACATATACGTATATTCAAGGTCATCGAGGTCAAATGACATTTTGTCAAAAAAAATTGTATCTCTAAGTTGTCCTTATACCAAAAATCAGACCTCTACTCTATCGGTTGGCTCAGAAATAGATATGCGCATAATTGATGAGGTACAGGATGTGGTGTCATAAGGTCTCCCATTATTCAAAATATGAAGGGTGTAGCACTTGTGGTTACTTAGTTATAGACATATACATATATGCAAGATCAAAGGTCATCGAGGTCAAATGACATTTTGTCAAAAAAATCTTTATGCTAAGTTATCCCTAAATACCAAAAATCAGACCTCTAGCTCTATTGGCTGGTTCTGAATTAGATATTCACATAATTGATGACGTGGTGTCATAAGGTCTCCCATCATACCAAATACGAAGGGTGTAGCACTTGTGGTTACTTAGTTATGGACATAAACGTATTTTCGAGGTCAAAGGTCATCGAGGTCACATGACATTTTGTCAAAAAAATTTTTATGCTAAGTTATCCCTAAATACCAAAAATCAGACCTCTTCTTCTATCGGTTCGCTCAGAATTAGATATGCACATAATCAATGAGGTACAAGATGTGGTGTCATAAGGTCTCCCATCATATCAAATATAAAGGGTGTAGCACTTGTGGTTACTTAGTTTTGGACATATACGTATTTTCAAGGTCAAAGGTCATTGAGGTCACATGACATTGTGTCGACAAAATTCTATTGGGAAGTTATGAATATATGCCAAAAATCAAACCTCTAGCTCTATTGGCTGGCTCAGAATTAAATAGGCGCATAATTAATGATGTACAGGATGTGGTGTCATAAGGTCTCCCATTATACCAAATATGAAGGGTGTAGCACTTGTTGTTACTTAGTTATGGACATATACTCAGATTTAAGCTCAAAGATCATCGAGGTCACATGACATTTTGTCAAAAAAGTTGTATTACTGAGTTGTCACTATATACCACAAATCAGACCTCTACCTCTATTGGCTGGCTTAGAATTAGATATGCACATAATTGATGATGTACAGAATGTGGTGTCATAAGGTCTGCCATCATGCCAAATATGAAGGGTGTAGCACTTGTGGTTACATAGCTATGGACATATACTCATGTTTAAGATCAAAGATCATCGAGGTCAAATGACATTTTGTCAAAAAAATTGTATTGGTAAGTTGTCCCTATATATCAAAAATCAGATCTCCAGCTCTATTGGCTGGCTCAGAATTAGATATGCACATAATTGATGAGGTACCGGATATGGTGTCATAAGGTCTGCCATCATGCCAAATATGAAGGGTGTAGCACTTGTGGTGACTTAGTTATGGACATATACGTATTTTCAAGGTCAAAGGTCATCGAGGTCACATGACATTTTGTCAAAAAAGTTGTATTGCTGAGATGTCCCTATATTCCACAAATCAGACCTCTAGCTCTATTGGCTGGCTTAGAATTAGATATGCGCATAATTGATGAGGTACAGGATGTGGTGTCATAAGGTCTGCCATCATGCCAAATATGAAGGGTGTAGCACTTGTGGTGACTTAGTTATGGACATATACGTATTTTCAAGGTCAAAGGTCATCGAGGTCACATGACATTTTGTCAAAAAAATCTTTATGCTAAGTTATCCCTAAATACCAAAATTAGACCTCTAGCTCTATTGGCTGGTTCTGAATTAGATATGCACATAATTGATTTTATGGATTTTGTGTCATAAGGTCTCCAATCAAACCAAATATGAAGGGTGTAGCACTTGTGGTGACTTAGTTATGGACATGTACGTATTTTCAAGGTCAAAGGTCATCGAGGTCACATGACATTTTGTCAAAAAGGTGGTATTGCTAAGTTGTCCCTATATACCAAAACTCAGACTCCTAGCTCTATTGGCTGGCTTAGAATTAGATATGCGCATAATTGATGAGGTACAGGATGTGGTGTCATAAGGTCTGCCATCATGCCAAATATGAAGGGTGTAGCACTTGTGGTGACTAATTTATGGACATGTACGTATTTTCAAGGTCAAAGGTCATCGAGGTCACATGACATTTTGTCGAAAAAATTCTATTGCGAAGTTATGAATATATGCCAACCAGATATGAACTGAAAATGCTCACGTGTGTTCATATACATTGCATATGTGTGTTAATTTAAACTTCTGATATTTGTTTGTAACTTTTTGTAGAATAATCAACATCATGGACATATATACAATAGATGACTTGGAAAGGACATTGTTTATAAATATAACTTAGATGGGAAAAAAATTTAACTGTCTTTGACTGCTGTCCATGTCAGCATTCATAAGCGTATATTTAGTGGAATAGATTGTTACAGGGGTTCATGCTATACACGGCATATTGACATTATCATAAAGTGATGTAACACCGAAAACACATTCTTTTGGGAAACAATGTTTAATTTTAAGAATGCAAGTAATCACATTAAAAATGAGTATGTTTGATATTGCTTTCAAGAAAATAGCTAGAATGTGAGTGAGTGAGAAAGACCTATGCAAAAGTAATTTGGACTTTTTGTGTGTGAGTTACGCTGGTGCTAAGTTTATATGACATCACTGCTTGAATCTCTCAAAAATATGTGTATATAGTTACATTATGGAATACAGAAAATAAAATTGTTATTGTATATCCATATGGATTGTATGGTAAAACAAATAATAGTGTATGTTTATTGTTATATAATAATCTGTTCTAAGCGTAAATGAGATCATTGCAGGAATGTCTGAGAAATTTCTGTTAACAGTTATGTTATAAAATACAGGAAACGAATTTATTGTATGGCCATATGTACCATGTGGTGGAACATATCGATATGTATACAAGCATGCATATGCATGCGTAAATGTTTAACTGCCTTGGGACTCATAATAAAAAACGTTACATATCAAGTAAAGTACAAGTAATTTAAATGAAACAACAAAGTATTAATTATAATGTTCATAAGTGAAGAAGAAGTAAAATAGTGAGAAAACTGCTGGTTGAAGCCTTTTTATTGTTCTTTGCTGTCAGTTGGTTCCTCATTACATACAGCATCTTCAGTGTCCGTTGCTGGCCTGTAGGAATTAAATTTGAAATTACTGATGGATTCATGATAAATATATATGTTATGTGACAATTCATTGTGAGAAGAACATATGTGGGGAATAAGTAAGGAGTGGGAAAAATGTACAAGGGATCTGGTAAAAAGTAATGCTACTAGACCCTACCCCCTCCTGAATATTAAATGTTTTACTCCTTACATAAGACCAGCTAACAGGAAATGTATTTACAACCTTGGGGATGTTTTAATTAATGCTATGAGTGCTATCATTCGAATGTAAACAGCACTTAAATCAGTTACAGATAGTGAAATGCCTTACACTGTGGGGGGGGATTACGACATCTGAAATTGTGTCGATCAAAATTTCTCATCAGTTCTTGTGTGTTTTATATGCAAAAGTTGCAATAATTGGTTTTGCAATGAAGAAATTTATTTCAACTTTATTTTCTGGATCAAATTTTAGTACAAATTGATATTAAATATGACAAAATTATGTTCACAGCCTTTGAAACTCTCATACAACATATCCTGGGTTGGTGTAGGTCATTTAAGGTCACAAACTAAGAAAATTACCTAAAATATAAAAATTTGGGGGTTTCCAAACAATTTGAGCAGAAAATGTATGTAATAACATCCTTCGGGACTTTTGTAACAAATTACAAAGCTATCAGACAATTAATTTTGAGATCAAGTTTTCTTGACCAAAAATGACAAATTCTCTTAAAAATACAAATTTGTATATTTCAGTACAATTTCCACATATCTAATTATTGTCATCCCTGGACATCTGTATATGAAATATAAAAGTTGTCTGTCCAGGGGCTTTAAAAAGAAAATGTTTTCTAAGATATTTTGACCAAAAGTGACAAAAATTGCCCCAAAACAGTAATATTTCCAATGTTGTTGTAATTTCAACAATTTGAAGGGTAACACCCTTGCAAACATCCAATCCAAATTTGAGAACAAATGGGCTGGTGGTTTCAGAGAAGAATAAATTGTACTTAAAATGAGAAAAATAAACAAAAAATTCCACAAAAATACAGAATTCGAGATTGACAATATTCATAAACTGATTTTGATCAACCTGAGGAACCTGTATATCAAATATCAAAGCAATCAGATGAGCGGTTTCAGAGAAAAACATTTTTTGACTAAAAACTGAAAAAATTACCCCAAAAATAGGAACATGCAAATTTCATTCCACATTTTAAAGACCTAATTTAGAATACCTAAAGGAACCAACACACAAAGTTTTAGCCCGATCTAAGACGGTTACAGAGTTTTAGCAATTTGCAGTGTTTTTTCTTTTGAATTGATTCAGCTTATATGATAAACCACATTGGTATACCAAATGTGAGCTAAAAATATTATTGCCGTTATAAGTGGGTTTATGTCCTGTCGCAGTATAAGACAATTCGCCTCGTGGTGATAGGCAAATTGTCTTTGGTCTCAGGTAAAAAAAAACATGTATTCAGACAACAATATAGCTGGTAGGTATCACATTCTGTAAATGACATTAGGTTAGGAAATAATGCTTACTGTATTGCTGTTACTGTGTCCATATTTTTGTAAACATCACTTCCAGTGGCAGTCTCTCAAGTATTGATTCTTGAGTTCCAAGAGTCCATAATTGTGGACATTCAAGATATTCTCCATCTATAACAACAGATGGAGGACAGTGAAGAAAGTACAATGTCAGTCAGAGACATTACATATCAGAATATTTCGGAATGCATGTGTTCGTGTGTTCTATTTATACTGTGACGTGTGAGAGAATATGAGTAAGTGGTCTCCCACGACAAATTGCTATGGCATATCACATTGTCAATAGAAGAACATTCATCTTATTCCGATTTCACCAATATCAGTGCACTCATACTAGCTAGGTAATTTTGTCATTAATGGTAAACCTAAAAGCACATGCTAAAATTTTGAAACACCAAAACAGACTGTACAAACAAACAATAATAGTCGCGATTCATCATTGCTACCTATGTACTCAGTGTGTCCACGTCTTCAAGTTTACAATATCTAGTATAGCGAGAAAAACCTAAATTGAAAAACCCTACCCAAAATCCCTAACCCTAATTAAACGACGGCTTTCTATGGAACTACGAACTGGTACCACGACGAAATTAGCTTTGAGTGACGTGACGACACTAGTCCATCAAGCATATGAAACTCGTCGATTGTCACAAAAATCTTTACAGTGAACTTTTTTTACGAAATACTATGTTGGTGGTCGTTGTAGTCAGAGGTCCTCTTGTTGGTTCTGATGTTACATACGCGTAACTTAAGTTAGCTGCCCAACGAACGTACCAGAGGCATACACCGCAATCGACCTGACGCTTGTGCGGGCACAGCGCTGTGTCTGTGCACAAATGCTCTACAAATTTCCTTGCCCCTGACTATCTTGTGTGTGAAATTCCGCGTAAACCATTCCACACTAATACTAAATAGTCTATATCCGTAAACTTATGTTCTTAACAAACAAGCGACCATGCAAGTCCATTAAAAATCAAACATGATCGTGGCAAACCGTCCTCATCAAATTGTAGTATCAAACACAGCTCTGTGCATCAAATTACGAGATAAAATCAAAACATCACATGTAAATTGCGATTGATTACTTTGAACACGGTCCCTCCACAACAGGGACCGTCCTTTGATTTACTTACCCACACGACCGAAAGTCTCAGTCTATAGCAAACATCATCCAGAGTTCGTACTGCAGCAGCAACCTTAACAAGCACAGGCTCTAGAGTCAATGCAGGCGAACCGCTAGCCGCCACTGATACGAGTCTATTGACACCCGGGTGTCAATAGCCATATAGAGCTTCTCCTGGCTATTGACACCCGGTTGTCAATAGCCAACCGGCCCTCTATTTGGCTATTGACATATGACACCCCTCCCGTTTTTTCGCCAGTCTGCCTCCAAATTCAACCAAACTTAGCTTAGTTATTCTAAACAACATATATTCTCAATATAAATCCAAAAAAATTCCTTCGAAAAAGCTTCTTTCGTCGTCATTTTGCGGTCCCATAGTGCTACTGCAGGCGGCCTATACCAATGGGTGTCTATAGCCAACCGGCCCTCTATTTAGCTATTGACACCCGTCCCGTTTTTTCGCCAGTCGGCCTCAAAATTCAACCAAACTTAGCTTAGTTATTCTAAACAACATATATTCTCAATAGAAATCCAAAAAATTCCTTCGAAAAAGCTTCTTTCGTCGTCATTTTGCGGTCCCATTCGAAAGAAGATTCGAAAGAACAGTTTCGAAAATAAAAGTATTAAATTCCTGTCGTCATTGTGTCGATGGACGCATTCAGTTCACTTTCAACTTTAGAAATGAAGTCAAAGAAGGACCGACAAGTGACCTAACAGTCACGGAAAAGTTAAAGATAAAAACGATTTTTTTTCGATCTTTCGACATTTAAACACCACTTTCTACTTTGTACTATCTTGGTGAATATACACAGTTTTGAAAAAAAAACAGTTTCAAATCGAAATAGAGCGACAAAGAGATCTGTCAAAGCTGCAACAACTATACAAACAAAGATAGTCACCGACCAGTGACCAAAAAGTTACGGAAATGTTAAAATAAAAAAAACGACTTTATTTTTCGATCGTTCGCCATTTAAACTGAACTTTCTACTTTAGAAATGAAGTCAAGGACCGAAGTGACACGATTTTGTTTTTTTTTCGATATTACCTAAAGTTCCTTTTTTCTCCAGGCTAGTTTGATCAAAGCGATTCCATTAGTTCACAACTTTGCTGTCTGATGACACTCTAATTTCCAACGTATTCAATTGCGTTTATATTCACCAAAATAGTAGAAAATGGCATTTTAAAACCAAAACATCGAAAAAGAATGGTTTTAATTCAACTTGTCGGTCACTTGTCGGTCCTTGTTGGTCCTTGTCGGCGTTTAGTATGTCCGCATGTTTTCAAAGGTTCCGCAACTCGGGTCAAATGTTGTTCGACAAGCTTCGCCCGCGGATAAAAATTATTGACCCCGAGCTGTCGATATGATTCTACAACATTACACAGTTACTTTACCCCATTAAAGCTGTACCAACGACAGCAAAAAAGTGGGCATCAACTTGTCTGAAACAAGAAATAAACAACGTAGCTTAGCTCAGTTCTGAAGGTATTCGAGTACCGAGTAGGGTTGCGGGTCGAGGGGTGTCAATAGCCATATAGGGCAGCTTCTGGCTATTGACACCCGGGTGTAAATAGACACTCCGTAGTTTTTATTGTATCAGTGGCGGCTAGCGGTTCGCCTGCATTGACTCTAGAGCCTGTGTTAACAAGGGTAAGCGAGCGCAGAAAGTTTATTAGATAAGCGAAGAACTGTGAGTTTCCACTTCAAATGTCGAACAACTTCTGGCCAGGTATGAGCCAACACTACCGAGTATTTAACGATGGTGCACTCAATTTACACAACCATAGGGCGGCGGATCGACGCAAAACTAACGTGACTGGTCCTAGTCGCCATGAGCTCATTGTACAGCCTGAGTTGCTTTGGTAGAGCGCCCTCAACAGCAGATGTGTAATGAAATTTTATTTACTGACAAAAAAAGCCCATATCAAATTAATTTCTGTTATTCCAATCAAGCAATCATGTATCCATTGCGTACATTGATTAAACAGTTATTGCCATTGCACTGTTGGATGCCTAAACAATTTCGCTTCACTCAGATCACTAATTTTGAAGTTATTGTAAGTTTTATTAAATTATTAATTATGGAAATGATACTTAATTATGCACGCCACACCCGCCAAAAACTAATCAGTTCTTCCCATTTACAAACTGAATCTATGTACCAGATTTGATTCTGATCTGATGAGCCGTTTTTGAGATATTGAGTACACAGACAGACAGACAGACAGACAGACAGACAGACAGACACACAGACAGACAGACATCGCTGCGACATATGCCCACGTGTGTCAAAACGTGAGCAAAAAATCAAACCTCTAGCTCTATTGGCTGGCTCAGAATTAAATAGGCGCATAATTAATGATGTACAGGATGTGGTGTCATAAGGTCTCCCATTATACCAAATATGAAGGGTGTAGCACTTGTGGTTACTTAGTTATGGACATATACTCAGATTTAAGCTCAAAGATCATCGAGGTCACATGACATTTTGTCAAAAAAGTTGTATTGCTAAGTTGTCCCTATATACCAAAAATCAGATCTCTAGCTCTATTGGCTGGCTCAGGATTAGATATGCACATAATTGATGAGGTACAGGATGTGGTGTCATAAGGTCTGCCATCATGCCAAATATGAAGGGTGTAGCACTTGTGGTGACTTAGTTATGGACAAGTACGTATTTTCAAGGTCAAAGGTCATCGAGGTCACATGACATTTTGTCAAAAAAGTTGTATTGCTAAGTTGTCCCTATATACCACAAATCAGACCTCTAGCTCTATTGGCTGGCTCAGAATTAGATATGCGCATAATTGATGAGGTACAGGATGTGGTGTCATAAGGTCTCCCATCATGCCAAATATGAAGGGTGTAGCACTTGTGGTTACTTAGTTATGGACATATACATATATGCAAGCTCAAAGGTCATCGAGGTCACATGACATTTTGTCAAAAAAATCTTTATGCTAAGTTATCGATATATACCAAAAATCAGACCTCTAGCTCTATTTGCTGGCTCAGAATTAGATATGCGCATAATTGATGAGGTACAGGATGTGGTGTCATAAGGTCTGCCATCATGCCAAATATGAAGGGTGTAGCACTTGTGGTTACTTAGTTATGGACATGTACGTATTTTCAAGGTCAAAGGTCATCGAGGTCACATGACATTTTGTCAAAAAAATCTTTATGCTAAGTTATCCCTATATACCAAAAATCAGACCTCTAGCTCTATTGGCTGGCTCAGAATTAGATATGTGCATAATTGATGAGGTACAGGATGTGGTGTCATAAGGTCTGCCATCATAAAAAATATGAAGGGTGTAGCACTTGTGGTGACTTCGTTATGGACATAGTACGTATTTTCAAGGTCAAAGATCATCGAGGTCACATGACATTTTGTCGACAAAATTCTATTGGGAAGTTATGAATATATGCCAAAAATCAAACCTCTAGCTCTATTGGCTGGCTCAGAATTTGATATGTGCATAATTGATGAGGTACAGGATGTGGTTTCATAAGGTCTGCCGTCATAAAAAAATATGGAGGGTGTAGCACTTGTGGTGACTTCGTTATGGACATGTACGTATTTTCAGGGTCAAAGGTCATCGAGGTCACTATGACATTTTGTCAAAAAACATTTTATGCTTAGTTATCCCTATATACCACAAATCAGACCTCTAGCTCTATTGGCTGGCTAAGAATTAGATATGCGCATAATTGATGAGGTACAGGATGTGGTGTCATAAGGTCTCCAATCAAACCAAATATGAAGGGTGTAGCACTTGTGGTTACTTAGTTATTGACATAAACGTATTTTTAGATCAAAGGTCATCGAGGTCACATGACATTTTGTCAAAAACATTTTTATGCTAAGTTTTCCCTAAATACCAAAAATCAGACCTTTTGCTCTCTTGGCTGGTTCTGAATTAGATTTGCACATAATATGATGACGTGGAGACATAAGGTCTCCCATCATACCAAATATGAATAGTGTAGCACTTGTGGTTACTTAGTTATGGACATATACGTATATTCAAGGTTATCGAGGTTAAATGACATTTTGTCAAAAAAATTGTATTGCTAAGTTACCCTCATACCAAAAATCAGACCTCTACTTCTATGGTTGGCTCAGAATTAGATATGCACATAATTGATGTTGTACACGATGTGGTGTCAAAAGGTCTCCCATCATGCCAAATATGAAGGGTATAGCACTTGTGGTTACTTAGTTATGGACATATACATATATGCAAGATCAAAGGTCATCGAAGTCACATGACATTTTGTCAAAAAACATCTTTAGCTAACTTATCCCTATATACCACAAATCAGACCTCTAGCTCTATTGGCTGGCTCAGAATTAGATATGCGCATAATTGATGAGGTACAGGATGTGGTGTCATAAGGTCTCCCATCATACCAAATATGAATAGTGTAGCACTTGTGGTTAGTTAGATATGGACAGAAACATATATGCAAGATCAAAGGTCATCGAAGTCACATGGCATTTTGTTAAAAAAAATTTTATGCTGAGTTATCCCTATATACCAAAAATCAGACCTCTAGCTCTATTGGCTGGCTCAGAATTAGATATGTGCATAATTGATGAGGTAAAGGATGTGGTGTCATAAGGTCTGCCATCATAAAAAATATGAAGGGTGTAGCACTTGTTGGTGACTTCGTCATGGACATGTACAATATGACATCAAATCGATTCCAGCAATCATTATCATTCAAGGCAAATAAATTACCAGGTCCAATAAACAGTAAAAACAAACACACAAAGAAACATAAGATCACTGACAAAATCGGTAGTACAATCTTGAACCACTATATAAGTGGTGGTACCAGGTGTCCGGAATGGGTAAGCGTACCCTGCTAGCATGCTACACCCGTCAAGATTGAACTAGTGTGACAAAGTTACAGTGGTTTGCTTTGAAGCATTGGCATTAGACGAACTAGACATATTGTCTAAATCGAGGTGTTGCCAACTCTGTCGGGTGCAATTAACAGCTAAGCGGTTACTAGAGTCAATCATAAAAAAATCAACTCTGCAAAAGTTGAAACATTGTCTAGCAGACGGTCAGACGTAGTCTAAACAACACCACCACATATGTCCAAGCACTGTCCAAGTCTTATCACTTGCTTCCAGGTATAGTTGTTTTGACTACGTCTGACCTGCTGCAAGACAATGTTTCAACTTTGGCAGAGTTGATTTCTCTGTGGTCGACTGGAATTACTGCTCAGCTGATAATTACACCTGACAGTGTTGGCAACACCTAGATTTAGACAATATGTCTAGTTCGTCTAATGCCAATGCTTCAAAGCAAACCACTGTATTGTACGGTAATTCAGCTATCTGCTAAATTACTGTTGTGAGTCAAAGTCGGGAATACTGTCTTCTCATCTGAGTGACAGATTTGCCATATTTAGATATAAGATCTAAATATCTACCATAGAACTTCTTAAAAGATCTAACCAACCTACTTTGTGAAATCCTTGTCTCACCAGCTTTAAGATAAAAGCTGATCATTGAGGTCACATGACATTTTGTCGACAAAAATCTATGGGAAGTTATGAATATATGCAAAAAATCAAACCTCTAGCTCTATTGGCTGGCTCAGAATTAGATATGTGCATAATTGATGAGGTACAGGATGTGGTGTCATAAGATCTGCCATCATAAAAAATATGAAGGGTGTAGCACTTGTGGTGACTTCGTTATGGACATGTACGTATTTTCAAGGTCAAAGGTCATCGAGGTCATATGACATTTTGTCAAAAACATTTTTATGCTTAGTTATCCCTATATACCACAAATCAGACCTCTAGCTCTATTGGCTGGCTAAGAATTAGATATGCATAATTGATGAGGTACAGGATGTGGTGTCACAAGGTCTCCAATCAAACCAAATATGAAGGGTGTAGCACTTGTGGTTACTTAGTTATTGACATAAACGTATTTTTAGATCAAAGGTCATCGAGGTCACATGACATTTTGTCAAAAACATTTTTATGCTAAGTTTTCCCTAAATACCAAAAATCAGACCTTTTGCTCTATTGGCTGGTTCTGAATTAGATATGAACATAATTGATGACGTGGAGTCATAAGGTCTCCCATCATACCAAATATGAATAGTGTAGCACTTGTGGTTACTTAGTTATGGACATATACATATATGCAAGATCAAAGGTCATCGAGGTCAAATGACATTTTGTCAAAAAAATCTTTATGCTAAGTTATCCCTATATACCACAAATCAGACCTCTAGCTCTCTTGGCTGGCTCAGAATTAGATATGCACATAATTGATGAGGTACAGGATTTTGTGTCATAAGGTCTCCAATCAAACCAAATATGAAGGGTGTAGCACTTGTGGTTACTTAGTTATTGACATAAACGTATTTTTAGGTCAAAGGTCATATAGGTCACATGACATTTTGTCAAAAACATTTTTATGCTAAATTATCCCTAAATACCAAAAATCAGACCTCTTGCTCTATTGGCTGGTTCTGAGATAGATATGCACATAATTGATGACGTGGAGTCATAAGGTCTCCCATCATACCAAATATGAATAGTGTAGCACTTGTGGTTACTAAGTTATGGACATATACGTATATTCAAGGTCATCGAGGTTAAATGACATTTTGTCAACAAAAATTGTATCGCTAAGTTACCCTCATTCCAAAAATCAGACCTCTACTTTTATCGGTTGGCTCAGAATTAGATATGCACATAATTAATGTGGTACACGATGTGGTGTCATAAGGTCTCCCATCATGCCAAATATGAAGGGTGTAGCACTTGTGGTTACTTAGTTATGGACATATACATATATGCAAGATCAAAGGTCATCGAAGTCACATGACATTTTGTCAAAAACATCTTTATGCTAAGTTATCCCTATATACCAAAAATCAGACCTCTAGCTCTATTGGCTGGCTCAGAATTAGATATGCGCATAATTGATGAGGTACAGGATATGGTGTCATAAGGTCTCCCATCATACCAAATATGAAGGGTGTAGCACTTGTGGTTACTTTGTTATAGACATATACATATATGCAAGATCAAAGGTCATCGAGGTAAAATGACATTTTGTCAAAAAAAATTTTATGCTAAGTTATCCCTAAATACCAAAAATCAGACCTCTAGCTCTATTGGCTGGCTCAGAATTAGATATGCACATAATTGATGAGGTAAGGATTTTGTGTCATAAGGTCTCCAATCAAACCAAATATGAAGGGTGTAGCACTTGTGGTTACTTAGTTATGGACATAAACGTATTTTCGAGGTCAAAGGTCATCGAGGTCACATGACATTTTGTCAAAAAAATTTTTATGCTAAGTTATCCCTAAATACCAAAAATCAGACCTCTTCTTCTATCGGTTGGCTCAGAATTAGATATGCACATAATTGATGAGGTACAAGATGTGGTGTCATAAGGTCTCCCATCATGCCAAATATGAAGGGTGTAGCACTTGTGGTTACTTAGCTAAGGACATATACTCATATTTAAGCTCAAAAATCATCGAGGTCACATGACATTTTGTCAAAAAAATTGTATTGCTAATTTGTCCCTATATACCAAAAATCAGATCTCTAGCTCTATTGGCTGGCTCAGGATTAGATATGCACATAATTGATGAGGTACAGGATGTGGTGTCATAAGGTCTGCCATCATAAAAATATGAAGGATGTAGCACTTGTGGTTACTTCGTTATGGACATGTACGTATTTTCAAGGTCAAAGATCATTGAGGTCACATGACATTTTGTCGACAAAATTCTATTGGGAAGTTATGAATATATGCCAAAAATCAAACCTCTAGCTCTATTGTCTGGCTCAGAATTAGATATGTGCATAATTGATGAGGTACAGGATGTGGTGTCATAAGATCTGCCATCATAAAAAATATGAAGGGTGTAGCACTTGTGGTGACTTCGTTATGGACATGTACGTATTTTCAAGGTCAAAGGTCATCGAAGTCATATGACATTTTGTCAAAAACATTTTTATGCTTAGTTATCCCTATATACCACAAATCAGACCTCTAGCTCTATTGGCTGGCTAAGAATTAGATATGCATAATTGATGAGGTACAGGATGTGGTGTCACAAGGTCTCCAATCAAACCAAATATGAAGGGTGTAGCACTTGTGGTTACTTAGTTATTGACATGAACGTATTTTTTAGATCAAAGGTCATCGAGGTCACATGATATTTTGTCAAAAACATTTTTATGCTAAGTTTTCCCTAAATACCAAAAATCAGACCTTTTGCTCTATTGGCTGGTTCTGAATTAGATATGCACATAATTGATGACGTGGAGACATAAGGTCTCCCATCATACCAAATATGAATAGTGTAGCACTTGTGGTTACTTAGTTATGGACATATACATATATGCAAGATCAAAGGTCATCGAGGTCAAATGACATTTTGTCAAAAAAATCTTTATGCTAAGTTATCCCTATATACCACAAATCAGACCTCTAGCTCTATTGGCTGGCTCAGAATTAGATATGCACATAATTGATGAGGTACAGGATTTTGTGTCATAAGGTCTCCAATCAAACCAAATATGAAGGGTGTAGCACTTGTGGTTACTTAGTTATGGACATAAACGTATTTTTTAGGTCAAAGGTCATCTAGGTCACATGACATTTTGTCAAAAACATTTTTATGCTAAATTATCCCTAAATACCAAAAATCAGACCTCTTGCTCTATTGGCTGGTTCTGAGATAGATATGCACATAATTGATGACGTGGAGTCATAAGGTCTCCCATCCTGGGCTCGAAATTAGTGGTAGTCCCGCGTCCACAGACTGCCAACTTTTCCCTGGGGCTACCAAAGTCCATGAAATGGTAGCCCACACGGACTACCAAAGCCTGGGACAGGATATTACTTAGTTGGCGACATGATGTTGATCGCTGACGCCACTACACATGCTATATATACCGACGATCATACAGTCAACCCAGCTGGACACAGAAAGGACATGTCGAATTTGTTGCGACAAACTTTCAATAAAATATCATTTATATCTGAACTGATGTACTTGGATAACAGGCTCGAGAAATGATGGCCAATGAAAATTCATTTTCATATTTATTTAGTCACAATTTATCAATGACAATTGGACACAAAATTATTCAAACTGCAAAGAAAAAGCTGTCGGGCCATCCACACATTTAGCTTTCAAGGGGAAATATAGTCAAAATTGCCACGAAAGTATTGGGAACATGACTGTACCAAGTTGTCATCCTGAAATTCATAGCCAATCTATTTTTAGCCATGTTATGTTTACACGTGTGAGTGAAAAGTCGTTGTCATTGCGAACATCAAAGATCTGCGTATGTGTGAATAGGTCGTCAAACTTTGAGGCGTCACCGTCGTCCACTACACATGCTATACCGTTCTCCTAAGGCCATGATCAGCAGGTATTGATGTCAAATTCTAGAAAATTCACTCATTGGATAGAATCATGAAAAATAAATCGTTCATTGTCTAGATATAAATAAAAATATCCTTTACAAAAAAAACCTCTTCATTCACGCGTGGGCTACCAGACCTTGTCGCTGGGCTACCAACTTCAGAAAATGGTAGCCCAATGGGACTACCAGGGAAAATAGTTAATTTCGAGCCCTGCCATCATACCAAATATGAAGGGTGTAGCATTTGTGGTTACTTAGTTATGGACATATACGTATATTCAAGGTCATCGAGGTTAAATGACATTTTGTCAACAAAATTGTATCGCTAAGTTACCCTCATTCCAAAATCAGACCTCTACTTTTATCGGTTGGCTCAGAATTAGATATGCACATAATTAATGTGGTACACGATGTGGTGTCATAAGGTCTCCCATCATGCCAAATATGAAGGGTGTAGCACTTGTGGTTACTTAGTTATGGACATATACATATATGCAAGATCAAAGGTCATCGAAGTCACATGACATTTTGTCAAAAACATCTTTATGCTAAGTTGTCCCTATATACCAAAAATCAGACCTCTAGCTCTATTGGCTGGCTCAGAATTAGATATGCGCATAATTGATGAGGTACAGGATGTGGTGTCATAAGGTCTCCCATTATACCAAATATGAAGGGTGTAGCACTTGTGGTTACTTAGTTGTAGACATATACATATATGCAAGATCAAAGGTCATCGAGGTCACATGGCATTTTGTCAAAAAAATCTTTATGCTAAGTTATCCCTATATACCACAAATCAGACCTCTAGCTCTATTGGCTGGCTCAGAATTAGATATGTGCATAATTGATGAGGTACGGGATGTGGTGTCACAAGGTCTCCAAGCAAACAAAATATGAAGGGTGTAGCACTTGTGGTGACTTCGTTATGGACATGTACGTATTTTCAAGGTCAAAGGTCATCGAGGTCATATGACATTTTGTCAAAAACATTTTTATGCTTAGTTATCAGTATATACCACAAATCAGACCTCTAGCTCTATTGGCTGGCTAAGAATTAGATATGCGCATAATTGATGAGGTACAGGATGTGGTGTCACAAGGTCTCCAATCAAACCAAATATGAAGGGTGTAGCACTTGTGGTTACTTAGTTATTGACATAAACGTATTTTTTAGATCAAAGGTCATCGAGGTCCAATGATATTTTGTCAAAAACATTTTTATGCTAAGTTTTCCCTAAATACCAAAAATCAGACCTTTTGCTCTATTGGCTGGTTCTGAATTAGATATGCACATAATTGATGACGTGGAGTCATAAGGTCTCCCATCATACCAAATATGAATAGTGTAGCACTTGTGGTTACTTAGTTATGGACATATACGTATATTCAAGGTTATCGAGGTTAAATGACATTTTGTCAAAAAAAATTGTATCGCTAAGTTACCCTCATACCAAAAATCAGACCTCTACTTCTATCGGTTTGCTCAGAATTAGATATGCACATAATTGATTAGGTACACGATGTGGTGTCATAAGGTCTCCCATCATGCCAAATACGAAGGGTATAGCACTTGTGGTTACTTAGTTATGGACATATACATATATGCAAGATACGTATATTCAAGGTTATCGAGGTTAAATGACATTTTGTCAAAAAAAATTGTATCGCTTACTTACCCTCATACCAAAAATCAGACCTCTACTTCTATCGGTTGGCTCAGACATCGAAGTCACATGACATTTTGTCAAAAAAATCTTTATGCTAAGTTATCCCTATATACCAAAAATCAGACCTCTAGCTCTATTGGCTGGCTCAGAATTAGATATGTGCATAATTGATGAGGTACAGGATGTGGTGTCATAAGGTCTGCCATCATAAAAAATATGAAGGGTGTAGCACTTGTGGTGACTTCGTTATGGACATGTACGTATTTTCAAGGTCAAAGGTCATCGAGGTCATATGACATTTTGTCAAAAACATTTTTATGCTTAGTTATCCCTATATACCACAAATCAGACCTCTAGCTCTATTGGCTGGCTAAGAATTAGATATGCATAATTGATGAGGTACAGGATGTGGTGTCACAAGGTCTCCAATCAAACCAAATATGAAGGGTGTAGCACTTGTGGTTACTTAGTTATTGACATGAACGTATTTTTTAGATCAAAGGTCATCGAGGTCACATGATATTTTGTCAAAAACATTTTTATGCTAAGTTTTCCGTAAATACCAAAAATCAGACCTTTTGCTCTATTGGCTGGTTCTGAATTAGATATGCACATAATTGATGACGTGGAGACATAAGGTCTCCCATCATACCAAATATGAATAGTGTAGCACTTGTGGTTACTTAGTTATGGACATATACATATATGCAAGATCAAAGGTCATCGAGGTCAAATGACATTTTGTCAAAAAAATCTTTATGCTAAGTTATCCCTATATACCACAAATCAGACCTCTAGCTCTATTGGCTGGCTCAGAATTAGATATGCACATAATTGATGAGGTACAGGATTTTGTGTCATAAGGTCTCCAATCAAACAAGGGTGTAGCACTTGTGGTTACTTAGTTATGGACATAAACGTATTTTTAGGTCAAAGGTCATGTAGGTCACATGACATTTTGTCAAAAACATTTTAATGCTAAATTATCCCTAAATACCAAAAATCAGACCTCTTGCTCTATTGGCTTGTTCTGAGATAGATATGCACATAATTGATGACGTGGAGTCATAAGGTCTCCCATCATACCAAATATGAATAGTGTAGCACTTGTGGTTACTAAGTTATGGACATATACGTATATTCAAGGTCATCGAGGTTAAATGACATTTTGTCAAAAAAAATTGTATCGCTAAGTTACCCTCATTCCAAAAATCAGACCTCTACTTTTATCGGTTGGCTCAGAATTAGATATGCACATAATTAATGTGGTACACGATGTGGTGTCATAAGGTCTCCCATCATGCCAAATATGAAGGGTGTAGCACTTGTGGTTACTTAGTTATGGACATATACATATATGCAAGATCAAAGGTCATCGAAGTCACATGATATTTTGTCAAAAACATCTTCATGCTAAGTTGTCCCTATATACCAAAAATCAGACCTCTAGCTCTATTGGCTGGCTCAGAATTAGATATGCGCATAATTGATGAGGTACAGGATATGGTGTCATAAGGTGTCCCATCATACCAAATATGAAGGGTGTAGCACTTGTTGTTACTTTGTTATAGACATATACATACATGCAAGATCAAAGGTCATCGAGGTGAAATGATATTATGTCAAAAAAATATTTATGCTAAGTTATCCCTAAATACCAAAAATCAGACCTCTAGCTCTATTGGTTGGCTCAGAATTAGATATGCACATAATTGATGAGGTAAGGATTTTGTGTCATAAGGTCTCCAATCAAACCAAATATGAAGGGTGTAGCACTTGTGGTTACTTAGTTATGGACATAAACGTATTTTTTAGGTCAAAGGTCATCGAGGTCACATGACATTTTGTCAAAAAAATTTTTATGCTAAGTTATCCCTAAATACCAAAAATCAGACCTCTTCTTCTATCGGTTGGCTCAGAATTAGATATGCACATAATTGATGAGGTACAAGATGTGGTGTCATAAGGTCTCCCATCATATCAAATATAAAGGGTGTAGCACTTGTTGTTACTTAGTTTTGGACATATACGTATTTTGAAGTTCAAAGGTCATTGAGGTCACATGACATTTTGTCGACAAAATTGTATTGGGAAGTTATGAATATATGCCAAAAATCAAACCTCTAGCTCTATTGGCTGGCTCAGAATTAAATAGGCGCATAATTAATGATGTACAAGATGTGGTGTCATAAGGTCTGCCATCATGCCAAATATGAAGGGTGTAGCACTTGTGGTTACTTAGCTAAGGACATATACTCATATTTAAGCTCAAAAATCATCGAGGTCACATGACATTTTGTCAAAAAAATTGTATTGCTAAGTTGTCCCTATATACCAAAAATCAGATCTCCAGCTCTATTGGCTGGCTCAGGATTAGATATGCACATAATTGATGAGGTACAGGATGTGGTGTCATAAGGTCTGCCATCATGCCAAATATGAAGGGTGTAGCACTTGTGGTTACTTAGTTATGGACATATACATATATGCAAGATCAAAGGTCATCGAGGTCACATGACATTTTGTCAAAAAAATCTTTATGCTAAGTTATCGATATATACCAAAAATCAGACCTCTAGCTCTATTGGCTGGCTCAGAATTAGATATGCGCATAATTGATGAGGTACAGGATGTGGTGTCATAAGGTCTGCCATCATGCCAAATATGAAGGGTGTAGCACTTGTGGTTACTTAGTTATGGACATGTACGTATTTTCAAGGTCAAAGGTCATCGAGGTGACATGACATTTTGTCAAAAAAATTTGTATTGCTAAGTTGTCCCTATATACCACAAATCAGACCTCTAGCTCTATTGGCTGGCTTAGAATTAGATATGCACATAATTGATGAGGTACAGGATGTGGTGTCATAAGGTCTCCCATTATGCCAAATATGAAGGGTGTAGCACTTGTGGTTACTTAGGTATGGACATATACATATGTGCAAGATCAAAGATCATCGAGGTCAGATGACATTTTTTCAAAAAAAATTGTTATGCTAAGTTTTCCCTAAATACCAAAAATCAGACCTTTTGCTCTATTGGCTGGTTCTGAATTAGATATGCACATAATTGATGACGTGGAGTCATAAGGTCTCCCATCATACCAAATATGAATAGTGCAGCACTTGTGGTTACTAAGTTATGGGCATATACGTATATTCAAGGTCATCGAGGTTAAATGACATTTTGTCAAAAAAAATTGTATCGCTAAGT